>NW_025933553.1:67880-96190 GCF_000764305.2 Hyalella azteca
GTGCATACACGGCACATCGTGAGGTGCTGCATACACGGCACATCGTGAGGTGCTGCATACACGGCACATCGTGAGGTGCATACACGGCACATCGTGAGGTGCAGCATACACGGCACATCGTGAGGTGCAGCATACACGGCACATCGTGAGGTGCAGCATACACGGCACATCGCGAGGAGCACATGAACCCTACACACACGGCACAATACAAGGACCACAGGACCACACATCACCTCCATGCAGAAGGCGATGAAGGCCCCCAACAGCACCCGGCACCACATCAGCGCCGCCATCTCAATATCTTTGAAGTTGAAGCCGACCTCAGACCCGGCAAGACCCGTCCCTAAGAGGGGCTTATAATTAGCTACTTAATTATTATTATTTAGCTACTTAATGTTTAGGCGCAATACGACAGAAGTAGACCACCAAAGTCTGTACTTTAAAAATAGTTATGGTACCATTTTTGTAACTCTGTCACACAATCACTGATGACTTTTGAGCTAAACCCACCTATCACATACAATAAATTGGCTGCTAAGTGTTTTGATCGTTTGGCTATCGGATAAGGTCTTTATGTCTCATATTGAAGAGAAAATCTACAATAGTAAAGAGACTCTTCGAAGATAATAACATTTTTAATATCGAGGCATAAATCAATCACAATACAATCAAAAGTATACCAATATTCGCACCATTCATGCTGAATAAAATTCAGTAACAAAATTCACGTAAATGGAAAAGACAAAAGCTGGAGAAGTTCATCAAAATTTATAACTTCTAATGGATGTAGACAGTTTTTGAATAGAGAGCCATTGTTGGTACAAAACTTTACATAACACCAGCAGGCAGCAGCTTAAATTTTTGGTCCTCGGCAGGGATAAATTTGGTCAAAGAATAAAATAGCTTTAGCTACCTTCCATGGCAGCAGCGAGTGGCAACAGAGACAATGCCATCCAAGGCTGCACGTGGTAGACGAGGTCTACAGGATGCGATAGCCCCAACTCACTCTTCTGCATCAGGATCTGTGATAGTGTCCACCGCAGTCCACTGCAATGTAGGTACATTATCATTATAGTGGCAGTCCCAATTCACTCCTCAGCATCAGGATCTGTGATAGTGTCCACCATAGTACACTGTAATGTAGTAGTATTGTTATCCTAAATTACTTTGAAAATATAATTAGCATGACGAGTCTTTGGTACAATGACTTGGTGCAATAGCATTCATCTTCATTTCAAATCTATAGTAGTATTGTAAAGAAAAAGTTACATTCAAAATTGAGATTAAATTACAGGATATTTCAACATACAAAATTTTAATGCGGTAATCAACATATTAAGTATGCAAAATCAAGCACATAATGAATCTACTCACCTAAGTAAAGATGCCGTCATCACTAATGTAAACCCGAACAAGTTGAACTGAGTGTATTTGTATGTGAACATCAACAGACCTCCGGCAATAAGTATCACCAGCACCACAATGCTCCATCTCTGTAAAATTACACATTACTCATCACTATATTCAACAGATCTGTACAAAAAATATAACTCAGTACGTACTCACTGCAGTGAGTGACAGAGAGCGCATTTTCTCGTTGACGAAAACGTGAAGTCACGGACGGACGGACAGACAGACGGATGGATGGACAGACATGACGACCACAATAGGGCATTTTTTCCATCAAAAATGAGAAAATGCGCTAAAAATAGACATTATTAAAGTAAAACAAGTACCTAGGGGGTTTTAGGATATCTTGTTTAATATGTTATAGTAAATACTGTAGTTAAGAAGTATAGTGTACAGTTAGAAAAATTATGAGGGAAAACGAAGAAAGTTTATTAAAATGTTCATAAAGAGAATAAACTTCACCCATAAAAGTAGCAAGGCTATTCTGGTAATTGTTCAAGGAACCCATATAAAGAAACGCCTAAATTAAAATCGCTCCTGTTTTGAGTCCTCTAATGAATATAAAATAATAATCAAAGAAGAAAATTAGACATAAGGAACTTACCATTTCTTCTAACTTGAAGAGGATGGCAAAAAATAAAATGAAGAGCAGAGCAGTTGACTTGGACATGGTATATCTGCAAAAAAATTCATGGCCATAAAAAAATAACAGTTTCTGAGTAACTGGATCTCTTGGAATATGATCATCAACACAATAGAACTCAATTTCTCAAAGCAGTGAAAATATTTTTAGAAAATTATTGCGCTTTTTATAAAAGAATCTTCACTTCATAAATACATAATCCTTGGTGTATGAATACTTATACTTATTTTAAAATAATTATCATAAAAGTTTTATAACTAGACCATGAAAGCTAAATTCTTGAACATACAATGTAACCGTGATGAACTCAAGACTCCACTGGGAGAGCCCAATGTCAAGTCCGGCAGCTGCACCAGCAGGTAGAACTTTAGTGCAGTAAATGCGCCAGTTGAGGGACACTCGATCTTTCCCCGAGCAGCAGGAAGAACAAGAGCGCCAAGCTCCAGACAGCAAAAATTTAACATTCAGGTGTACAATGACCACCGTTAGAGGAAATGGGAAATCCTGGAAAGAGTAAGAAATTAGTGTAAATTAACTACATAAATGCTAGGTAGGTCTACCAATCATATAAGAATAAGAAATCCAGATTATAAAAAATATTCTACAACTTCAGATATAGTGCAAATAAAATATCCTTGCAAGTTTTCATTAAAAATTTCAAACACAAAATGAAAATATTACAAGTGGGAAGTTGAAAGGAAGAAAAATTTGTGAAAATTTTTCAAAGAGGAAGAAATCATTTATAAAGATTTATTGGTCTGAATTGGAAATAATTATTCCCAAAATGTACAAAATTATTGACACAAAACAAATTGAATTATATGAAATTTCAAGTAACAGATTAATACTGATTGTATCAAGGTTAGATTTATACTCATTTCAGAAAGCATGATATCAAATAGAAAAAATTAGCAAAATCTCATCGAACTGAATCTAAGGCCAAATTTTTCTAAATCAAAGAATTACAAATAATCAGAATAGAGAAAGTATCTTACCTTGAAAAGATCTTTCTGATAAAATGTTAGTCCAATACTGAACATATAATAAATGAGTATGAGTAATAGGGTGCGGGTGTGTAGCAGTAAAAGTTGCGTGCAGCGTTTCCCTCTTCTGCGTCTGTGGTCGCCAAGCAACTTTTGAGAGCTGATAGAATCTCCACCACCTCCCATCCTGATCAGTAACCACAATCATTTCACTATTTAAACAAAATTTGCACTAATCATTTTAAGTTGAAAGGGTAATATTAAGGTAAGGATAAGGTAACAACAACAAAAATTTACTAAACCAGGCAGATTTCACTTGAAATTTTAAAATATTATATTTATTTATTATAATGACGTATAATTCAGATGTGAAAAATTGTTACTTTCTTAACAGCAAGTAGAGCTTTTCTGCCATAATGCCATTGTGGGAGCCATTTTATTCCTGCTAAAAAGTTTGCCCTTTCCAGCAACCTAGTCTTTGCCCTTAATGACCTATATACCGGTACATCTTGCCAGCATTACTCAAGATCAAAGAAAAAAATCTACTTATCATTGAAATCTAGCAGCACTGAAGTAATTTATTTTTAATAATTTTAACTTTTGATGGCAATTGAATAAAAGATAATCAATCTAGCAGGAATCTTAGAGCTCCAGAAATGGCAGGAAGGTCTAGTGTCAGCTTATAATGTATATTTATATAATTTAGTATCAGAAGGCAGAATAAGCTTGTTTCAACACGGGTGGTTAATGGCCAGAGAATTCGTCAATTTAAATTTTCAGGGTCGAACAATATTCTTCATATGACATTAGTTGATCAAAATGCAGGTTCAAGGGAGTAATATCACTTTATTAACGACGTTTCGAATGTAACAACATTCATTTTCAAGTTACAAGAATGTATTCAATGCTTCTTGTAACTTGAAAATGAATGTTGTTACATTCGAAACGTCGTTAATAAAGTGATATTACTCCCTTGAACCTGCATTTTGATCAACTAATGTCATATGAAGAATATTGTTCGACCCTGAAAATTTAAATTGACGAATTCTCTGGCCATTAACCACCCGTGTTGAAACAAATTTATATAATTATATATTCCATGTCTAATGCACCATAACAAGATATTGTCCATTACCTACTTGCCTATAATTCAATAAAAACCATTTTAAAAATGCCAGTCACAATCACCACTTGTATTATTTTATCACAATACACCAATTTTAAATCTATTAAGATCTTATTAAGTTCTGATTTAGTTTTGTTTAATGAAAATGTACGTTATTTCTCTTGGAGCCAGAGGGCCAATGAAATGGCAACTCAAGTAAGACAGTGACCTGCCAGTAAACTAATTTGTGACTTCTGTGGCATTAAGTAGAATCATAACCTACTAATATATATTATATGCATTAAGAAAAGCCCAAGAACAGAACAAAAGTGTGGGAAAACATCTACTCTTTATGCCTAAATGGAATTTATCTATTTTTCTAAAATCTTACAACTCCAAAGTGAAAAACTTTCAATACATTTGGAATCTAGTGGCCCAATTGTACACTTTTCTTAACATTCATCTAGGGGAAATCATGCAGTTCCAAAAGAGCAGAAAAGCTCTAGTTGCAGCTCAAAACATAGAAATATTCAATGCCAGCTTCAAGCTATGAATGGATTTTTGAGCCATGAATTAATTTTCCATGTCTTGGAAAGTTCCATACCATCCAGAGCTGCAAGCTCTTTTGGCAAGCCATGCACAGCGCACAAGGCACTAATTTGGAGAATTGGGCAAAAGTTTTCAAAAAATGCAAACAAAAACTATTATTTAATAGTAATTTTCAAAAATTATGGGTGAAAATAGGCTGTCTTATTTCTATCTGAGGAAATTGGGAAAGGCCAAAAAGGTCATGGGAACGGCCAAACAGGTAAAATTGGCTAGATTAACACATGTTTTTGTTCTGTGAATCTAGCCAATTCACAGGTGGCTTTGGCGCAAATTTCCACCTTGTATTTTCCTAATTTTCCAGCCTAATTTTCCACATGTATTATACTAAATCTCAAATTTTAGCCTAAAAGTAACAACAATAATCTTTTCTTGTCTTGAGAGGCAAGAGATGTTACTTATTTCATTACTGAATCTTGAAAACATAGTAATTCTGTAAAAATGTTCAAGATCTTTTATGAAATAAATGCATGCAGCCAAGCATGGAAAACTTCTACCATTAGGGCTGCAAATAGAGCTTTCCATTTCCCGCCATTTCTGGAATCCTGCAATTTCTGTCAGATGAATTAACTCCAATCTTACTAACCACAACACTACTCACAAACCTCACACAAAGCATAAACAATGGCATCAATTCCCGCAAACCTGCACACAGAACACTACTACTTACAATAGCCATCAGTAAAGCCTTTGATGCCATCCCTCGCCTCTTTCTCACAAACAAAATCTAAAACACCACACTACACAACAACAACAAATGCTGGCTTGCCAATTACTTATCAGGCAGACAAGCATATGTACACTACTCAGGCAAGTCTTCACACACATCACTCATACCCAACGGAGTCCCACAGGGCTCCGTCCTATCACCCTCACTCTTTAATCTATACATGCACGACATACCCGAACCACCTCCAAAGATCCACATTGCCTCCTACGCAGACGATGTCACAATAACATCCACAGACCCAATCCGCAGACATATGTACTCAACAAGCACAAACATATCTCAACACTCTATCACAATGGCTCACACTGAACAGACTCAAAGTTGCTCCTAGCAAATCCACAAACACATTAATGACCAGCCACACAAAGGAGCACCAATACAGACCAAACATCACATTAAACAACACCCCGATACCGCACACACATGAAACAAAAATACTAGGGGTCACCTACAACACATTCATGACATTCAGCCCTCACATCAACAACATAGTGAACAACGCAAACATCAGACTCAACTCACTTCGGGCCCTAGGCAGTACCAAATTTGGCAAAAACAAAGAAACACTAGCACCAACATACAAACAGTTCATCAGAACAGTGCTGGCTTATGCCAGCCCCGCCTGGGCGCCCACACTATCCAACACAAACATACAGAAACTCCAAACACTACAAAACAAAGCACTCAGGATAGTCACAGGCTGCACACAAAGCACCCCCATAGAACACCTTCATGCAGAAACAAAAATAGTTCCCATAAAAGCACACCTCGACATGAGAGGAACACAATTCATAGCCGCAGCCATAAACAACACACAACACCCGTGCCAATACCTACGCAACCACCCACCTACACACAGACAAATAGTGCAAACCCCACACAGATATTACACCAACATACTAGACACAATACCCCCACCCCAAGGCAACACTAGCACAAAAAAACACTTACACACAATTATGACACTTAGAATGCTGGAGCTGGCCGGCAACAACGAAGTCCTTGGACACCCACCACCTGACATAAGCAGCACAGAAACACAGCTCTCTAGACTGGAGAGAGTACACCTAGCCAGGCTTCGCTGCGGCCACCACCCCTCACTACAAACATATGCAAACAGAATAGGCCAAGCAGACACAGACACCTGCCCATCCTGCCAGAGAGCTCCCCACACAATCACTCACATTCTCCTGGAATGTCCGTTCTGGCAGGACCTCAGATAACACCACCACATAACCTCGACCCTACAGCTCTGGAACAACCCCCTGTCGGTGGTGTCGTACTTGCGCGAGGGGGGTCTCTTGTAAAATTGAGACCGGGGAACCACAACAACAACAACAACTCCAATCTAATTGTTAACAAAAGTGCAGGATCGGGCCGCAAGATTCCAAATGTATTAAAAATTTGTCAAGTTGGAGCTGCCAGATTTCAGAAACAAGTAGGAAAATTCCAATCCTGCGATGCAGATGCTTTCCTGTATAATTCCATGAGAATTGTTTCTTATAGTATGCCGGTTCATTTCCTTAAATTTCCAGTAAGGCAGTGGCCTAACTATGTGGCCTTAAGAAAATTACAATTGATGTAGTATTATATTTATACAAATGCACATGCACTTAATCAACTCATAGACTCAAGTGCACTCAACTTAAGAATATATATTGTACTTTTTTTTGAAATTTTGGCAGAATTAGAGAATTTGTTAGCAAAGTTGATAGGGTAAATGCGGTATATTCTGTCACATTAAGAATGTATCGCAAAATGAAAAACTATAAAAAAATAACCGTATGCGTTACTCAAGTTCTGTTTGCTTTATGCGACTCTCAAAACACCGCACTACGTGTCAGCAACAACGAAACGTCACAAAATGTTGCCATATTTATTTAGAAGCCTTTAGAATGGTAACCTACCAAATCCCTATATTCCGTCACTGTGTGTGGCAATATTCAGCACGTGGTGAGGCGTATTCCATCTGCGCTTCAAATTCTACTGATATGTAATGCCATCATCCACGTGTTCGAATTCCGTTTGCTGTGTGAGACTGTGAGCTGTATTGGAATACAACACGGCTTTGAATTAGAACACTAATGAATATTGAACACTACTTAATTACACTTTTAATTAACAACTATTAAGCTTTTAATTAAGCAAATTTTAATTTTTGTACACAGCTTGGAACGATCTGTGTGTGTCCAATTCAAGTTGTGACGGAATTAGATCAGGCAATAATTTTTTTAATTCGCTACATTTTACATAATTAATTATAGCACACCTAAATTTTTTTAAACACTTTTAATTAGTTTTAAAAATTGTCAAGTGTTTGCCATTTGCTGACAGTTGCTCCTGCTGTAGAGTGCAGGGTGCAGGGCTGCAGGCTGTAGCTAAATGACCAACCACTTACTGGAATTCCAGTGACCACATTTGCAGTAAAAGCAGCATGCAGCAATGAGTAAGTAAACTGAAACAGCAACATTTTTTTTCTTAAATTTAAGCAATAAGCAATCCCAAATTTCATTTAGGTAGCCTAATGATTCAACAAGCTGGAAAGTTATCCATTTATATTATTTTACATAACAACTCTAAAAATCATTAGAAAATGTTCATTTTTAAAATCAAAATTATGGATATCATAGGGCTAGCAGTCATACACATAAGTTGACATAACAATAGCTCAGGACAGAAGTCAGAACTGTACCTGGTTGATTATTATAAAAAAATTTTGGACACTTGCTTCACTTGCTATGTTGCTTGCAGTTGCACGGTTACGGTAGTGCTGTGCATTCAGTGCTGACTGTGCACAATAACAAGTAATAATCACGGCTTGATTACCAATTACCATGATATTACCGTAGGGCGTAGGCTCGTAGCTTACTCAGCTTGGTGCCTTGGACTAGACGCCTACCGTAGCCAGACTAGCCTCGAGAGTCGAGACGGTACCGTAGCTACAGAAAAAAATTCAAGTTTAAGTTGGAAAGGAATGTCTTCATTGTGTTGGCGACGAAAGAATTCAAAATAAACAATTGAGTAAATTAGTAACTAAATCCTACTACGAATCTACGATTAGAAGAGTAAAAAATGTTAGTCAGAGTTCAGACGGATGCTAGAAAACCTTGTATCAGCTGACTGAGCTGGAGCACCTTGACTTGTCCCTTATCGGAGACTCGAAATTTTATCGCCACCAAAACCAAAACATGCCGCGCTGTCGTTCTGCAAGCCTTAGGCGATTGTAGAAATTTGGATACGAGTATCTACCAAGTGAGAATATTGTTAACACTACAATTTTTGAGTAAAATTAAGATATTTTTTTCTCAATTTGCGCTACAATCAATTTTTTTTAGTTTTGCATAATAATGAAAGAGCTTACTTTTTAAAAAGAGTTGGATAATTTTTCAGAGATAACCGTCTCATTCTAGTAATTAATTCATGTACACCAGTACAACCCATGAGTACACCCGTCTCAGGACCGGGATGAAGTAATAAATCACTAATAAATTGAGCGCCAGACTTTGCTTCAATGGTAATGACGTGTTTTCCACAATTTATGCTTCTTCCAACGGACGCTGCTAATTGATATGATTTTGAAACCCATTCCGGAGAATTTTTCATGATTTATACTGCGCAACTAGATTTTGTAATTTTTACAGCAAAATATCAGCGTATATGCAAATGGAAGACTTTATAAGTCTTCTACGTTCGATTATAATGTATGAAAGTGTTGTAGTTGTTTATCAATAATTCACAATGAATAAATATAGTATAGTATAGTATCTTCGGCATTTAAAGAATAGGCCTGTCGCCGATTCTTGTACTTTTCTTGACTAGACTGGCCTTTTGATCAGATCTTTTCAACGGACGGTAGATTTAAAATAGCTTCTAGATATCAGTTGTTCCGTAGGGTACGAGGCATTTTAAGACTAAACATATGCTCATGCATGGCCTTGTCTAGTCTGTTCTATACTTCACTTCAAATTGCGTTGATTCATTGTTAGTAACCTATTACTGTTGCATATAACTATATTCAGTGTGTAGTCCTGACCCATACCTGGATTTAAAAAGTAAAAAAAAATTATGGAAAAGCAAGCGTTGACATGAGCAAATAAATAAAAAATTTCCAATAAGTGTGCATCTTCAAAATTCTGGTCTTCACCACGGATCAAGCAGTCAATAAATTAAGCATGCCTAAATCAATAGTTATTGTGAAATAGACATGTTCTTCACTTGCCTCTTATGTGTTATGAAAGCTCAAATATGGGTTAAAGCATATGGATGCTCCCTGACTTTATACAAGTATGGCCTGTCCTAACCTTGTAAATGTAGAAGATTGGTAGAAGATAGGACATGTTGCAAACCCAAAAGCAGTGGTGGGAAACTAAACAGGCTAATGAGAAAAAATCAATAACTTCTCCTTTAATTATATAATGTAATTACTTGTATATCATTTTCATAATTTAACGAGATTCGCTTTAATTTATATATTTTTTTTTAAACTGTGTAGAACAACAATAGACCAAAACTAGGAAGCGAGCGAATTGTAATGTAGCTACAAGCATATGAGAGGAATAAAAATCCACGAGGCATCTTTTCAATAGCTTTAAATGAATCCTTAGTCAAGATAACTCCAGTACTTAAACACTTAATATAGAGCAACACAATAACGGGTCTTTGGTGCAGAGATTCATGCAAAGGTCTGACGACCGAACAAAATTATAAAAAAAACCGACGCTCCCATTTTTTTGCTCTAAACATTATTTCAAACATGACTGAAATTTGAATATTAAGGTTGGAGTGACAGTGGGTCGTGCTTCAGCGTATATCAGAGGTCTTCCACATATATATATAAAAGATGTCCAGTAGGGATGAGCAGGCTGGAATATAGGTTCGCGTGATCTCAAAGTGTAGTTTTTTTATTGTGATGTCCTCATAAGTAATTAGAAATGTTAAAAGTACATACGAGAAGGCTATGCAGTCCTGACTCGAGCCGCGATCCGCATGTTGCCATACCCAGACAGAGATGAATGAAAATGTATGTTTTTCGAATTAGATAGACGACTAAAGTAACAATACCAATCAATGAAAAAGTAATTATCTGAAGACGATTAATACTAATAATAATTTAAATCTTCATCAATAATAAGTGCTCAAAAATTGCTTGTAAGAGACGCCACGTGAACGATGATACAAGTAATTCTATTAGAGCATGTAAGAGAAGATTGAATCAAGACATGTTTGCTTTAAATTAGATATAAATAACGAAGCGGAAAATACAGCACTGGCACACAATACAACATTAGAGTAAAACGTTGACGATATCAATAATAACGAAGTGAGAAACTGAAAGGCCAAATACTATGTGCTATCTCTCCAGCAGAACCCAAGTCAATGGGTCTGATTGAGAGCTGGAAGGAATTAAATATAAATACACGATATAGAGATGAGAAAAAAATATAACCCCGTCCTCACTGCACTTAGTGACAGAGAGCGCATTTTCTCATCTGTCCGTGACGTGAAGTCACGGACGGACATGACGAGCACAAAAGCGCTTTTTTCCATAAATGACAAAATGCGCTAAAAAGCATGAAACTTGAATAGACTAAAAATGATATCACTAGCGAAAAACCAGATGTTGATTTTTTGAACAAAGACAATTTATCAAGCACCATCATATAATGCGAAATTGACATATATATTGGTCTCTAGCCTCTCTAACTTCTAGATGGCGCCTCAACAAAAATACTAACAAAATACATTCAAAACATACTGGTGCTCACCATCCTATCTCTACGCTCCCTCAACCCGCGGGGACGTGCCACTTACTCTACACGCTATTCAAAGAAAAAAAAAGAAAAAAAAAAAAAAACAGAATCATCGTTTCAACTACCTACCCCATTTTAAAGTTCGAACAATTAACCCCACCAATATTCAATAATTGCAACAGGAATGACACAATCGCGAAATAAATTTTGATAGGTACGCTTAGGAAGGCCAGTGCCCAGAAGACGCTGTAAATAGAAGATATCCTGTAAATAAAAGATAAATATCCTAAATAGTAACTATAAATCGAGTAGATAAAGCTTTAACATAATGATTAAATAATCTCTAGACCCTTGCACATATAGTTATAGTTAACCAATGAATTTTGTATTTCCTATTCTAACTGAAGCAACTCAAATTAGACTTCGAACCATTTTAATACATTGTGCATCTGGCAATCAAAACTTCCTCAAAATTTAAACAGTAATGAAAAGCAAGACGATATAGGCAGACGATGGCATTCAAATTATAAAATTGGTATTCTATTCAAATTTTCGTTTCGTGACCCTCAAGAGAGCACAATTCGATGGCCAACTCAGAAATCAAGCGACGTTTGGTATCGGCGAAATGCAATTCGAAGCGTGAAGACCGAAGCAACAAGTGGAACAAGTCTAGAACATTAATTTAGTAGATAAATTAGTAGGATCAAATCTACTTCGAGACAGATAAATAATCCCACATTTAATAGATCGATTAGAAGTATGGAATCTATTTCAAGATAGCTAAATAATCAGACACATTTCATAGATCGATTAGTAGTATCGAAACTATTTCAAGATAGCGCTAAATAATAAGACACATTTAATAGGTCGATTAGTAGTATGGAATCTACATCAATATAGGTAGAGAGAGAATCAGACAGCGGTAGAGGTGGGGGCAGGGGGAGCAGGGGCAGAGGGGGGCTGTGGGTGGTTGCGAGCTGCCAGGTTCCCCCTGAGGTCGTTGACGCGCTGGTCGAGCTGCTCCTTGAGATGCTGCAGCTCCCGGTACCGTTGGTGAACTGCCTCCTGCAGGAGTAAAAAAAAAAACAATAACTTTAGAGAAATTTATAATATAAATATAATAAATTCCCTACAATTCCAGATATGATAAATTATAAACCAAAAGTTAAGTAGGACAATAAACAACATCTAATAACGCTGAGGAACAATACTCAATTCAGAGAAACTTAAGGGTAGGTAATGAATTACAAACAGAAAGATTGGGGAGAACAATAAACAACATCCAAAGGCTTTGGAAAACTATATGTATATAGTCAGATGGGGTAAGACAGGACCGAAATCACTAACAAGCATGTAGCATCTATACCATGAATAAATAAAAAACCCTAAACCTATCACAAGGTGTAGTTATGCAATGGGCTTCTAAGCTACAACTCAGACTTTCTATCCTGTCTTACCCCATTTGACTATAACTGTAATCAACTTACGGTCAATTCGCACACGCGGCTATGATGGCCGTACATATAGCCGACCTATTCCCACTACCAAACTCCTTCCTTCAAACTCAGTCAAGCGAGGGACCCTCCAGACGTGCTAAGAAACCAGGCGCCGGAAGTAATAACAACCAAAACTGATGCTTTTTGAAGGGCGAAGTGGTAGTTTAATCGTTGATTTAGTCGGAGACCTGAATAGCCACGTCTGGAATACATACCTGGTTTCTCATGGCGGGGTTCCAGCGACAGTAGTAAGTGTCCCAAAGCCTGATGTGCCTGATGGAGGTGAGGGGGAGGATCACATGGTGGCGGGTGGCGGGATTGTACAGCGGGTTCTGGTAGTCCTGAGCGTGGCTCAGCACCAGCGACCAGAGGGACAAAGTGGATTTCTTGACGTCAGCGTCTACTCGTTCGTGTTCACTGCAAGGGGGACTTATTTATCAGAAATTTAACGTGGATATCTATACTTCTGTTAAAGATTAGTTCCATGCAGTAATTTGGTATTGTTTAGCTACACACAAAATTCTTCTACCGCACTAACCACCAATATCTAATGTTTCTACTATAATTGGTCCAAACAACATTTAAAAAATATTTTTCACTTAAATAACTTACCGGCAAGTTCATTTTTCATCCCTTAGAATCCCACCCTGATTCAGAATTCGATGTAAGGGACACTTCTTATGATCAAATAATTATACTTCTTTAAAATATTCAATCTAATAATAAATGTAAAAAAATACAAAAATCAATCGCTAAGGTACATCATTCATACACCAAAATACTTTCTCAACTCCTGAGTGTTGGCTGCGTTGACCACATGAAGCATCATGTCTCAACAACAGCACGGTGGGAAATACCGACCTGTTATAAAGGAAGGTTCCGAAGAGGCAGCTGTAGAGGTGATCCAGGATAAGCAGAAGCAGGTCTTGTGTGTATTGGAACGCATGCGGGAACTGACGCATGATCTGAAAATTGGAACGTATAAGAAAAATTATGCATGATCTTAAAATTGGAATGCATAAGATAAATGATGCATGATTGGGAAATTGGAACGCACGAGAGTAATGATGCATGATCTGAAAGTCGGAATGCATAAGAAAAATAATGCATGATCTGAAAATTGGTATGAATGAGGAAAATGCTGCATGATCTGAAAATTGGAATGCATGATAAAAATGATGCATGATTTGGAAACTGAAATGCATGAGGAAATTTATGCATAATCGTAGAATTGTAATACATGAGGATGATGATGCATGATCTGACAATTGGAATGCATGTGGGTACTGACGCATGATCTCAAAATTAGAAAGCATAAGAAAAATTAGGCATGATCTGAACATTGGAACGCATGAGGATAATGATCTGAAAATGGCACGTAATGTTTGAATGCACACAGCGATGCATCCATAGAGTAAGTACAGCTCATAATTATACAGAAACTTATTCGTATTTTCTTTAAGCTTACAACAGCACAACTAATCTCTGGGTGGAGAAATGATGGCATTTGTGAACCACACAAATTTACCTCAACGCAATATATTTGAGGAGTTACCTTGTTATTGTGTCAGTTCTATTGTAAAATTTGAACAGCTTTGGTCGAAGAGTTTAACTGATATACGAGCATCAACACAATTATGAATATTATTAAGGCACGGTGGCCCAGTGGTAACAGTTTAGATTAATAGGATTGAAGCAGTGAGTCGTAGGTTCGATCCGAGCTGCCTGCTACAGTTATGATCAAATTGGTGAGATATCCGGGCGATTAAGCAACGAAGATTGAAGCAGTGAATTGCATGTTCGAGACCCACAACATACTATAGAAGTTCTGCAATGTTCAGAATCGGCAACAGGTCAAATAGCCTAATCAACGCGGACCGATATACTATACCGGTAATATGTTACGATATACTATACTATGTTATAGGTAGTGATGTTAAGTGGGTGGGTTGTGGCGGTTGGGTTGAGCGCTTCAAAAATATCTTGCATATAAATTGCATGAAGAATATTAACATATGACTGGTCTTACCTGCCAGACACAGTCAATGAACTGCACGAAGGTAGGGGAGCGGTCTGAATCCTGATGCCGATCGTCGCCATGACCAACACGCTTTGAAAAAACAATACACGCTAAAACAATACAAGCTAAAGAAATTTACAAATTGTACCAGCTAGACAATTTATACCAACAATAATCAAAAGTATCGATTGTAAATTGAATTGTAACATCAGCACAAGCCAACAATTTATACCAACAATAATCGAAATTTAATAGCAATTTTAATGTTAAAGAAACAGGAATAACCAGCTAAGTATAGGGAAATTTTCATTAATTCAGTTTTAAGCGAATAAGAGCAGCAGATAGCCGACTGACCTGAGCAAACTTGTGGCCAAAACTGAGCCACTCTTTTTCTATGAGGACAATAAAGCCTTCAATAGTGCGGTAGTGACCGTCCAGCATCAGCATCGACAGTGACGTCAACTGCGTTAATAGAACAATATTATTAACATTTTTATATTGAACGGCGATACAGTAGTCACCAAAGGCTGGTAGCTCATAACTCTGTTAGATGTAAAACAAGCACATCGGTCTCCATTAATCTATATGGACAATAATGGACAAACGTCATAGTACGGCAATGTAGTAACTTGCACAATATTAATTTATACAACATATTATTTTTTTAAACAAATTAAAACGGACGATTCCATAGACTGGAAAGAACATACCTGACTGGTTCTGTCCCAGCCATCCGAACAATGAACAATAACGCTGGTCTTATGGTTCTCGATCTTATCAGTGATACGAGCAGCACCACTGAGCACGCAACGAACGTGTTCCAGCCAGCGGGTGCTCTCGAGATTACTGAGCCAGTGGCTGTTATCAATGTTAGGATAGCAGACCTCTTGCAGTTTCCTCAAGCTCTCTCGCATAACATGGATGTTGGCTATGTCAAGGAACTGCACTTCGGCATTCTTATAATTTTCTTCACTTTCACAGCCCCCGCCCTTGGCTTTGTTGGCTACCGCGTTAACGTTTGGGCGGGCGTCCATGATGTAGATTTTGTGACTCTGAGCGTTGGCATCCATTATTTGCTGCACGTAATCTTCGTCATCTTTGGAACGTTTGGCTGCCACTCCAACCAGCGGCTGAGCACAGCGCGTGATGCTTGCTTGGCTCTCAGGATGCAGCCACGATAGAACCTGCACAGTACCGTATTAAATTCAGAGAGTTCCCATCATACACTCAAAGTTTGCACGTAATAAAGCGTACGAACTCGCGTAACTTGTACCCAAAAAACTATGAGAAAATATTAAGTAGCACACACGGTTAAAAAAAAAATTTGACAACCTTTCACTTTTTAGAATTGAAAGTTAGGATGTTTCATAGTTGGAAGAGAACGCCCAGGAGGTGTTTTAACCCTCTAAGGTCCAGCTGAACGGATCTGTTGCTTTCCATATGGGCAATTTTTGTTTATATTTGAAGCTCATTCATCCAATCGGACAGATATATTGGCTTTAGTTTCAGGCGGAGCTATGCCCAGGTGGAGGTTTTTGTCATCTGTCTGTTTTTTTCAATGAATAAATTTTGGCAATTTGGCATGGAGCCAATATATTATTTTGCACTCGCAAGGTAGCTGGTCGCAAAAGGGCTAAGCATCACTTGAAAATGACATGTTGTGTTATTGAATGCACTGCTTGCAGATACTAATACTTTGATATGCATCAATTAGACATAACTTTGTTCATACCACAGTAATAATGGCCCAAATGTGAAAGAAAAGCTTAATCTTCCAGATAAAATGTCAGTAAGAATAAAAATTATTCTGTTTTCATAACCTGAACAAATTGCACCTTACACGAGCATGATGAACTTAGAAAAAAAACTGATACTGTTTCTGGCTATTATTCCATAATTCAACTTTATTTTTTGAGTAAAAATTCATTAAGGCCCTTGAAATTAAACTGGCAGACACGAGAGTCGCGAGCTAAACTGGCTTTAGATTAACTATATTTTTGCATTTTGAAAATAGCAATGATCAGAATACAATTCATTAGAATTTTAACTATAACAAATTACAATGTATTGACAAATATTCATTTTTGGATTCAACTCACAGGCAAGCGGCCTCTGCTCCTGAAAGCAGCGACAGTTTTGAGCTTGGAGTCCGTGATGGCAGCCGGCACCGCCCACACCGCAGGGTATGTCTCACAAACTTCATACTTATCATTGATACGACTTATCCTCCACGACTCAGTGGGCAAACCCTGACGCTTCAGCTCGGCGATGGGTTCGTAAACGGTCCAGCCGTTCTCAGGGAACTGTTCCTCGTAATGGAATGCAAAGAACTGGAGTTTGTTAGAAGCTGGGAAGGCGAAATTCTGCAGTTTTTCTGTGATGAGGCGGCGGGAGTGGTTTTCTTGCTTGTGTGCAAAACGTAAATTTCTGATATCTTTGCAGAATATCTCAATGCCGTATGAGTTTTCGCCGCGGCTTGTGGTAGCGCCTCCAACTTTTTCAATTCTTGAAATCTGCAACAGGAAATATATCTAAGATGATGATTGACGTCATGTATGTTTTGAAGCAGCGGCGAAAAGAGAGCAACAGCATCGTGCATCAGCTGGCCCAAATAAGGGCGGATGCGCGATAGTCGGAGGCGGTGAACCATCGTGGCCTGGGACTGCTACATCCCAAACAAATACAAAGGATACTAAGGGTTGACGTGATGAAGGTATGTTTTGATCCACTTTTAACACATAGTTCAGGTTCTAAAATTATACATAGATATACATTTGTTAGAATGTTTGTTTCAAGACTAGTGCCACAAATATTTAGGGGATGTTGAAAAATTTATTGACGATCATCATCGATTTGGATTTAACCTGGTGCCTAATTTTTTTGTGTGTATGTGTTTTAATCGCAATAGGTACATTCCAAGACACGTTGGGAATTATGAGGTAGTAACATGATTTTTACCTTTTTACGTTAATTTATTTGATAATGAATAATTGAAAATTTATTGGAGGCTAAGTGCGAATTTCATGCCAATGTTGATGCATCTGGATGACAGAATTAAGAATAACAGGATGCCAGTTGAACCAGCTTGAAGATATAATAAGCAGAAAAATGATTATAGCAATTGCTGACAAAATATTGACACAATGAGCATTTTTCAACTGTTATGAGTATTGTCAATGAGAAAACAATTCTACCCAGAATGAAAATCGAAAGCTAAAACAAACAGTCGGGCCATAATCATAATATAAACTATCATATAAAGTTGACATAATTACTTGAAGTAAAGAAAATAATCATGATCTTACCACCCCAAGCGGCACGGACAGATCAAACTCGGGCTCGACGCTGCAGAAGTGGAGTCTGTAGTTGGTGACCGTGAGCACGCCCTTCTTAGGACCCGTGTAGGGACACAAGTAGGTTACGTCACGTGCAGTCTCGTGCTTCACTTCACCTGCACACAAAAGTTACTTAGCTTGCAGTCTCGTGCTTCACTTCACCTGCACACAAAAGTTATGTCACGTGCTTCACTTCACCTGCACACAAGTTACGTTATGGGCCATAACCAAGCACTGAAAGTCAGAAACCAAGCATAATAATAAGATTAATAAGTCAGAAACCAATCACTGAAAGATTAATACTCTACAGATAAATGCAAACACAAACTCCAAAGTTACAGGAGATTTTACAATTTAAATGCGTTAGATCCCAACAAGTTGAATAAAAATGGAGAAGACAATGGTGATGATTTGATAAATTTGTAAGTTCATTGCAAAATAATAAATTCTTGAATGGATGGTGAGAGAAAATAAATTGTACTTTCTAATTGTGAATAATAATAATAACTATGAATAAGAAATTCTCTCTAGTATTCAACAAATCCTGCATGAAAGAAACACTTCTGCCTAAATATAGCAATTATGAATGAATATGCCATGTGAATTGTCAAACAAACAGTAACACCCAAGCAGAGAGCCAAACAGTGCTAATCCAAAATGAATGTACCATGCATGAAACGTGTATATAGAAATTTTAATCAAATGCATGGGCAGAGTAGTATCTATTAATTAAATTTAATTGTAAATTAGTATTAGATGGCAAAATTTACTTCCTTAAAATTGGACTCCAGCTATCTATTTTATGACTACCGGATTTGTCTGAACACTGAAAGAATTTTCCGAGTAATTTTGGTACTTATTTCCACCCAAAATTTCAATATTTAATGCTTCTTCTAACTTGAAAATGAATGTTTGTTGAATTCGAAACGTCGTAAATAAACAAAATCTATTTCCTGAAACTTGCCTTTCAATCTACCGTCATCTGAAGAATTGTTCCACTCCCTGATAATATAAATCAACGAAGTCTACTGTCATTAATAGTACCTATACCTATTCTGAATGAAATACAATTTACATGTAGAATTTTAATTACATGTAGAATTACATGTATTTAATTACATGAAGAATTTATGAGATACCTTGACAGAGTTCGGTCAGCAGGCGAGCGGCCCGCTCAACGAATTCTCTGATGGTTAATACAAAAGTATGATTAATACTAAACTCTGAATGAATTACAATAAGACACATAGAATTTATGAAATACCTGGGCAGAGAGTGGGCTCGTCTCTTGACAGAGTTCGGTCAGCAGGCGAGCGGCCCGCGGACGACATGACCGGCACGGACACCCCCACGGGAGTGGACGCCGTCACAGCAGTCGAGCTCAGAGCGCTCGGAGAAAGCTGCGTGTCTCTCATGATAGCGTCCCTCGTACTTAACTGAAATATATGGTCAATTATGGCAGTTGATACAGACGGATTGAGCAATATGGTAATTACATTAACACAATAAACTGCTTTTGCTGCATATCTCTTTTGCTTTCGAAAGAGATATGGTCAATTATAGCAGTTGATACGAATGGATGTTCCTCTAATTGAGCAAACAAATGGTATATTAACACGATGAGCTGCTGTCGCTGACACCTGTGTGTCTACTTGACAGCCATAGTGACTAGGTAGGTATTTTTTAGTTGCCACTTGATTTTTTATTTCTTTATCTACGTCAGGATATCATTCATTATCTTATGTATGCTAATACTGGTAGGTATCCATCATACTTGCTTATCTACTCATAGGTGAGTTGTACCAAGGTCAAAAAATTTTCTTGTTTGTCACTAAGCTGACGAGAAATTGCAAGTAATAGTGGGTGACACAAAATGTATATAAATATCATTTATTGAATGAAAAAATTGGTAAATAAAATAATAAAACGATATGCTGCTATTTCTAACAGTTGCGCGTCTTCTTGACTGCAGGAAATTGTAAACAAATGCAGCTGACACAAGAACTGCATGTGGGCATTAAGAAATAAACTAAGTTTATAACTTCACACAAATGCATCTGACTAAACCCACATAATCATGCAAACAGATATTTCAACTGATAAGGGGATTGAGTAAGATAAAAAATAAAATAGAGCATTTTTGCGAGAAATCAATTACTCAATATACCACATAACTTGTGGAGGCTAGTAAGTTCTAGAACGCAGTCAAAATACCTACATAAATAAATCAAAGTACAACCATCAAGTTTTCTCCCAGGAGTCTTTACATTCAAAATTCAGGAATTTCTCTACAAAAATAATTTAAAGAATAACCGTCAAGTCTCCCCAAAGAATCATTTTCTCCAAAATTAAATCACAACACTCAAAAGAATGAGTGAGCATTTGTCCAAATCACTTTATACTCTCGTTTGAGTCATGAGAACCCAGTTTAGCCCAGCAAGAGGGCTAATCAGTGGTATGAAAAAAAAGCTTATCAGTATTTGGACAAAAAGGCAATAGTTTCTTGAGTGTGCAAACCTTGGACGTGCCAGCAAGGACACTGGACAGATGCTGCTGGGGGTGGTAGTGGTGACGCTGTAGGTGGTGAGGGTCTGATGTGGTGGTCGTGGAGGAAGAGCCGAGACTTTTGGGAGATGGTGGGGAACCTGAGTGACTTCCAGCCTGAAAAGCACAAAATAGCATGAGATAACCGATACTGTAGTTAGCACACAAGACTTCAAATTGCACCGACAGCATAAAAATTTGCTGGAAATGATCATCAGTAAATAATTTAACTGCAGTAATTACATAATTTTGCCATGCATACATTCAGTTGAGCAGAGGATGTAAGGCTGATGACAGCACTAGCAAAATATCTCGGAATATATTTAGGTTATTAAGAAGAAAAATGACATTTGAAATAAACTAGAACATCAAGAATTATTTTTATCACGAATTTCATGAGTTTTTCACCAAACATGTTATAGGAATGGGAAAAGAATACCTCATTTCAGAACAGTTATATTCTTACCTAGTTCTGAACTGAGCTTCAACTTTGTATGGTTTAATAATTTATACTACATGAGTACATGTCTTTAATAAAACACTGGAGTGAATAAAATATGGAATGTACACAGAGATACTTAAATCACAACCCAACAAGTAACTTCTTTTAGGTACATACCAACTTCCTGCCAAGCATGGACTTATCCTTATGATGGGGTTTTTAATCAAGTTTCAACACTGAACTGAGCTCTAACACTGAATGCTTTATAAGTTTGTAGCACATGTCTTAAAGGAAACATTGCAGTGAATAAAGTATAGAATGCACACATAAATTAGTGTCAACTACAGCAGGAAAAAAAGCATTTTTAGGCACACACCGACTCCCTGCCAAGCTTGGAGTTGAGAGAACTGGATTCTCCAGAATGAGTGGAAGCCTGGGTTAATGAGCCCTGTTTGTGTGGAGGCCCGACAATGCCGCTCACATGAGCTACGTTGTGATGCTGCGGAGACAACTGCCTCGGGGAGACTACGGGACTGCTACTGCTACTGCTGCTGGTGGTGTGATTGTGTTCACTGTGGTGACTGCTGGTGTCACTGTTACTGGTATCACTTACACCCCCGACCAAAGTTGGCCGTTTTCCCTGCAATAAAATTTGAAAATATGACAACAAAATAAACTAAGCAATTGTGGAAAGACATTCTATTTCAAAACTAAAACAAAGCAATTGGAGTTCATTTAGTGAAAAGAATTAAAATGGATTCCTTCATGTACCAAATTTAAAAATTCATTAATTAAATAGTGAAGTAGCATACAAATTTTCAGACAATCAATACAATATTCCAATGGTTTGATTCACAGATGGACTTTCATCAGCCCTACCTGCATGCTGGACTAGCATACCAATACCAATTTCAGATCCATGAGAGAAGAATGACTTTAATTGACAAAATATTATTCTGTAATAATTATGATCACATCAAACAAAATTGAAGTATATATGCCTACTGTAAAATTTAGGAACAATGTATAGAGAATCTGACATGGAAAATTGGTAGCATTCAAAATTACACTTCGGTATCATTCTTATTTAAGCTCCTACTGAAGCATTCTATTATAAAATTTAATGAAATCTTCCACAATAATGAATACATAGCCTTACTCTAATACAGAAAAGATGTTAGGTAATAATTCTATGATCTTACCTGATTTGGCCGCACAGACATTATCTATAAATAGTAGTTTATTATATATAATATATTAATGCTTCTCTGGAATAAGAGTGCAATCATAATAATTCAAAAATCAAATAATCGAATTTATAGAAATAGTGTGAACAAATTTCTAACAAATATCAACAACTTGAAAAATTAAGTTGTTGAGAATTGATTATTCCCACAGAATCATGACCATGAAGGTTCAAAGTAATGGCAATCAGGTAGAATATCTTCGAGCTAGTCTTTACTGTTGACATGAGCTTTGAATAGGAAAAAAGGTTAGATTACCCACTAAGATATTTGTGAAAATGTATTTGAACTCATGATAGCTTTTTTTGAACATTTTAAAATCTGAAAAATTAGTGTTTGAAGTTAATTACTTAAAACAACATTGATGATACATCTTTTGTGTTGAATTCAATGTTGCCAATCATGCCATGTATTCTGATGAGAAAGAACTACGTATGTCAGCTTTCCATATCATCACAGCCTTAATGGTGTTTGGACTATTGGACTAGGGACTGATGGGAACACCTGATGGCTTCAATTGTACAATCAAACTTCACAGTTCTTGAATCTAACATGTATGTATTCTTCATTGCACCTTTAATTGGAATTCCTACAGAGTCTTCAATGCAGACAGTTTCTGTAAAATCCAGTAAATACTGAATTGAATAGAAGCATTACCCTTCAATATGTTGGATATATGAAACAATATAATCATTGCCAGAATATAGTCAGACTATTAATTGTGCTTTATATTTAACACTCTGAAAGGGTACATTATGTAAGACTGTGATGTAATACAAAATATTATGGCAACTATAATGAACAAAATTTAAAATGCCACAAACTATTTTATTGTGTTTTTTCATTTCCATAAGGTTGTGGACAAAACTTAATTAAAATTGATCCTGAAAAAATACCTATAAAATACTATGCTTCAATGAATTTTAATAGGAAATTTGGTTTAACAGTCAGTTTGTCTCATAATTATAATGTTAAAATTTATCAACAAATGGCACTGTTTGCCAAACTCACAATTTAATAAAACTTGTACTTTTAATTAATTATCACCTTCTCTTTCTGTTGTTTGTAACTATTTCATAATGCATCATTTAGAAATACTTCAAAGAACTTTAATGCAATACTATTTGAAGGAATGTTGCACAGGAGATGCCATTGAATGGATTAGAATTAACACCCTTGCCTCATGTTGCTGGTATCTACATGATTAAAAAAAACATGATTTTTAAAACTACTTAAAAGAACTTTAAGATATAGTAGGTACCTATATATGTAACTATTTAATTACATGTTGCACAATATGTGCTCTTGAATGCATGTCATCTGTAAATGACCAAAAATAAATAATACAGATTAAAACTGGTAAGTCAATTGAAAAAAAAAATGGGTCAAAACTGTTAACAAGGTTTGTGAATTTATGCAAAGAATAAATTCCAGCTATGCCTCATAATCATATCATCTTTCAATTATCAAGTCCATGCCATAGAAAAAATGCCACACTTTACACCACCAAGTGCAGTATATATGGCTACCAAGTCTTAAGCAGGCAAGACAATGAACAAATTATCTACTAAATGGTATATTTTGAATGAAAAAATTCCATTTTCAGAAACAACTTCTTCAGAGTTGTTTCTCTAGCTGTATAATATAATTAGTACAATAGTGGGCTTGACAAGTCTTGAAATTTTGCCAAATGAAAGGAAAATCAGGTAACAAGTTTCACACATCACTGAGCATTGTCAGGGTGTTAAAATGAAGTAGTACTGTAGTAGAGTGATAAATGGTGAATAAACATCAACCTATTCATGTTAGGGCACTAACAAGATCTAAAAACTTCTTTCCTTCTACTTGATTAACTAGGGAGAATACTAGTGCACATGCTGAAGTTAAAGTAAAGTTCTTAGTATTCAGGAATTGAGAGGCCAATTACAGGAGTTTATCTTTAAAATTATTTCTGGATTAGAAGCATTAGCCAGGACTACACAGTTTATGTTATAAAAGAAATTAGTGATGTTGATGAATAACAATTCCAAAATTGGTAGAACCAACAGCAATTAAGATCATTTTATTATCTATCATGCTACTGTTGAGCATTCAAAATTAATGATTGAAACATAGCAGGCATAAAAAATAAAAAAAGTAATAGTCAAGCACCTTGAAAATTCAATTCCATAAATCATCTAATAATTGAGGGACAGTGAAAAACTGAAATAAAAATTAAGCAGAAAAATAATATAGAAAAATGAACTGATCTTGTGCACCATCAAAAATGCAATAAAATCCAAAGCAATCTGTAGAAAATAAAATAAATAGCTTATGATCAAGTTAGAAGTTTATTGAAAGAGATAAATTAAATAAAATATAGGTACCTGAAACCTGAGCATATAATGAAGCTTGAATCAACAAGCCAATGTAAATAATGAATAATATGAAAAATCACTCACTTTCACTCATGTGAAGATGCAGAAAAATGTGCTCTGGCAGGAGCACTTGTAAACTTTCAGTGCTCAAAGATTTCTTCAGATGCTCTAAAATTTCATTGTACGTAATGAAATAAATTATTAGTATTTAATGACTAGAAAAAGGAAATAAGGCATTGAATTATTACATAATAAACAAAATATAAGAAGCAAAGAAAATGCTATAAAAATTCACCATACTAAAATTTTTGAACTGATGATTAAGCTGGACTCGGAAACATTCTCTTTAAATATATGGTGAATTTTTTTTAAATTCTTGGTGGCAAAATGCAAATGATCACAAACAAGCAAGCAGTAGGATGGTGCTAGAAAGGAGCATGCACAATAGTGTAATAGGAGTGGACCCTGACATTGCAACACTATCACTTTGGTTAAATAACCAGTACATAACATGGTAATAAATAACCAGTAGTAACTAGTAATGAATATTGGTTCAACATCAAGCATTTAGTGGATAACAACACCCTTTGCAGCCACTGACATGAGAATGACTTTCTGCTTGTGAAATCACCAACAGCTAAGAACCAAGTGATCTAATTAGTAATTAGCAATTACTCTATTTGAGCCTGAGCCATGAGAAATCAAAGTCTCTTCATGCCATCACTTCAATGTACCTACAACAACATGGGTCTAATCAAAAATAAAGTGGAAATGAAGCCACAAATCTTGTTAATGCAAGTAATTTAATTCACAAACATAATATGTCCAGTTATATATAGTGTTCAAATTGTATTTGCTAGATAATTGCACATAAAATACAATAATAACAAAATGTATTATTGTAAAATGCCAAAAAGAAAAAGTGCCTTAAATATAGCGAAATTCTACATGCGCTTAAAAATGCTATACCTATTTTCATACAAGCACAACTAATTTAATTCATTTTATTATCTTATAATAAGTTATAATTATAATGAAATAAAACCTTAAAAAATCCTGTGGACTGTGCTACAAAATAGATAAAAAAGTTTAATTAAAATCTGTAATTCCATTTACCATATAGCCCTATGAATGATAATCTACTAGAAAATAAGATGAATGAAATTTAAAAATTAAATTTTTTTATTATTATTTACAATATCTTCAACTGGAAAATTTGGTAGAAGTACCAATGCAGGAGTCAAAAGTCAAAACTGCCCATGCAGCAATGCCCAGGGGCAGGGGCCATAGACAATTTCACCCACACCTTTGAGTGTTTGACCTTTGCTTAATTTCATACAAGAAAATATAAAAATGGCCAATCTACATCAGCAACTTCAAGAATTTGATACAAAATAATAATTTAGATTTTTTATTTTTAAATCTACCTAGTTAACATTCCAATTTGAAAACATATTCAAGGTCCACAAAAACAAAATACCTAGGTAGAGCTGTAGACTGTAGAGCATAGATGATGATGATGATTTGAAGGCTTTGAGTGCTAATGCACTGCCCAGCCTAGCTGTAGAGCAATAGTGGCAAACCAGAGATTTTTTAGAATCAGTTCATTTTTAATTTCCTCATTTACTCAATATTTAAATCAATTTCTTATGTATGATAATGCTGGTATCCATGATAATTTGCTGATCTACTTATAGTACTTAAAATTGAACTTGAGGGAGACTGGGAGAGTCTAAAAAACTCTCTGCTTTGCCAGTTGCCACTATGAAAAAAATAATAAATAAATAAAAGAGCATAGAGCCTAGAACTTTCCCCCCATTCCTGAGACTTGAGCCACAAGATTGAAGATTCCAAGTTTCTAACTACTGCAAGTGCAACTAGTAGATGATTTATCTTCTATATAATTGTTAATGAATAATAATAAATGCGATGATGTTGATGCAGAAAGTACCCACATGTCAGATGCCACATCACATTGGGTAAACGCGTTATATTCCAACATCGTGGGTAATTCCGTCACCTCTCTAGTTTTTCCTTTATATTAAGCTTTGTTTTAGTTCCATGCGTTTGTTGATGGTTGAAATGGTGACGTCATACATTTGCGCATCAAACTACTGCCAAAACACTAGTTCTTGGCCATCTAGCGGGAAAATATTGAGAGCCAAAGAGAGACACGCTACCCAGTGAGATCATCGAAAAATGTGTCAAATTTGACAGTTGACCTTGCTCTACCAAATAGTGAATAACTGTTTGTATAGGAAGAATATTATGGTTTGAAACTTTTAAATACGTCTGTGAATATATTAGGAATCCTTTAAGTATACTTGATTCAATATTCATTAGTGTTCTAATTCAAAGCCGTGTTGTATTCCAAAACAGCTCATAGCCTCATACAGCGAACGGAAATTGAACACGTGGATGACGGCATTACGTATCAGTAGAATTTGAAGCGCTGACGGAATATGCCTCGCCATGTGCCGAATATAGCCACACACAGTGACAGAATATAGGTATTTGGTAGGTTTGCATTCTAAAGGCTTTTAAATAAATATGGCAACATTTTGTGACGTTTCGTTGTTGCTGACGCGTAGTACGGTGTTTTGAGAGTCACATAAAGCAAACAGAACTTGAGTAATGCATACGGTTATTTTTTTATAGTTTTTCATTTCTTGATGCGTCCTTAATGTGACGGAATATACCGCGTTTACCCTTGTTATTGTATCAAGTCTTCCTGGTTTTTTCTTTTAATTTTTTTTTGTCAATGTTTATTGGAGGCAACTTCTTCTGAAGACTTGTCCAATAGTACCAATACAGTTGTTCGTCATACGAGAAAACAACAGTGTAGAATGTAGATGTCAGATGTGTAGTGACTCTGACTTTTATTAGAGCATAGCCCCTACAGGCTATACAGCCGAGCCTAGACCCTAGAGGTGCCACATAAATTGGTGCTTTATGGGGGCCCAAAAGACCGGTATTTGTGTTTTCTCAGTTGGAAGGCTCGATGTAGTGTTGCAGTTCTCCCAGCCACGCACAAGGAGTTTGTATATTTTTCTTAGTTCATATTTCTCTCTGCAGGCGTAGCCGCGTAGGGACGGACAACTTACTTGGTTACTTGGTTAAGATACGGCGCAGCACCGACGAAGGTATTAGCGCCCCCTCTCCGCCTCATTTTCAAATCAAGTCCAGTAGTTGGGTCTTGCGCAGAAATTGTATTATCATTTCAGGGTCAAATGGTGGCGGGAAAAGAGTGCTCAGAGAGAAAGGGAGGTTCAGTTGCTGACAGGCTGTGCGCAAGGTGTGTTGTTGTTGAGTGTATAATGGGCAGTCAATGAAGATGTGTTTTATTGTTTGTTGGCAATGGCAGGAGGAGCATGTAAGCGGTGAGGACTTAGTGAACAGGTGACCGTGTGTGAGGAGGCATGTTTCCAGTCGTAGGCGGGTGATGGCTACTTGTTGGGGTCGGAGCAGTTCTGTAGGGGTGAGAGAGTCAAGTTTTGGGTTTGACTTGGTGATGTGGGCAGGTAGGGTTGACCAGGCAGTATGCCAAACACTGCGGTAGTGCTTAGCGATCTTGACTTTCCAGTCTCTCGTACCCAAGGCAAGGTTGGTCGTGTTGGCTAAATTCAGTGCTGCTCGTGCCAGAGC
>NW_025933554.1:0-394 GCF_000764305.2 Hyalella azteca
TTGTGCTCCGTGCTCCCTAGTAATCGTTATCAATTATTGCATTCATTACAATTCCTAGACGTCAAATGAAATTTAACCTGTAGTACAACCTGTAGTACAACCTGTAGTACAATCTGTACTTTATGAATTACCCTAAAGTGGGGAATATATCACTAGTTTGCGTACTACAGGTTGTACAACCTGTAGTACGCAATCTAGGGAAATATTCCCCACCTTAGAGTAATTCATAAATTTCTCGGGAGAAAAGTAGAAAAGAATATTTTCATACATTCTTGCACATACATCATGACGAGTTCATGTATGAAGCGACATTCTTACGTGGCCACACACATCAGGTCCACAGCTGACAATGTCAGGCACTCTCCCCAACCTATCCCCCCAACCCGTCCCCCAA
>NW_025933555.1:0-517 GCF_000764305.2 Hyalella azteca
ACTGGTCTATTCTGATCATTTAGACTATTCATGATTATTTGCAACTACGATTATTTAGTTTCTTACGCAAATAATAGCCGGCTCAAAACTATTTAGGCACATTGAAGAAAGCCAGGAAACTATAATTTATGTCGATAAAATTATTTTAATTACATTCGTGATATTAAGCTGTTCACTTATTGAATGATTTTCAAAAAAAAATTGATCACTGGTTACTTTGGAAGTTCACTGAGAGTTTCCTCTACTGTCGACGCGAATAAAGGATTGCTGTGGTTTCTAAGTAAAAAAAGCTAAAGCTAAGTAAAAAAATTTGAACACAGACTTATTGTACACTTTTAATTTTACAACAGCTTTTATTTTACATTACAGTCTCATTGTCTTTCCTGAAACCTCTGTTATATGTCATTCATAGTAATGATGTTGTCTGTTCATTAATATTATATATATTTTTTTATGTTTGGAATACTTCGTCACTGTTCAAAAACAATGAACAGTCTGGGAACTGGTGAAGAAATAA
>NW_025933556.1:0-361 GCF_000764305.2 Hyalella azteca
TGCGAGGGCAGAAAAGGGTAAAGCTGGCACTAGAGGTAACATGAGACGGTGACAGAAGGAATTGGAGGTAACAAGAGACGGTGACATTCGCTGCAGGCACCAGAGCTAACATGAGACGACGACAAAAGGAATTCGAGGTAACAAGAGACGGTGACACTCGCTGCAGGCACCAGAGGTAACAAGAGACGGTGACAGAAGGAATCAGAGGTAACAAGAGACGGTGAAAGAAGCCACTGGAGGTAACAAGAGACGGTGACAGAAGGAATTGGAGGTAACAAGAGACGTTGACAGAAGCCACTGTAGGTGACAAGAGACGTTGACAGAAGCCACTTGAGGTAACAAGAGACGGTGATACGAGCTG
>NW_025933557.1:0-1424 GCF_000764305.2 Hyalella azteca
TAGCAGTGAGTTGCGAGTTCGAGACCGCAAAATGCTGTGAATGTTCTGCGATGTTAAGAATCGGCGACAGGCCTACGGACTAATAACGCTGAAACCGCTATTATTATTATTAATACTCGCGAACGTAAAATTATAAAAGGCTTTTTGTCGCTTCGAAGTTGATAAATTTCTAGGTTTGGGAGATATTTCGAGTTAAATTTTACAAGTTATGAATACTATAATTCTATTTTAGAAACGGCTGAACTGATACTCTAGAAATTATACGAGACTTTTTGTCGCTTCGAAGTTACTAAATTTCCAGGTTTGGGAAAACTTTCGATTAAAATTTGAAAAGTTATGAATACTAATGCTATTTTAGAAACTGTGGAACTGATTTCCGCGAATTTATAACAGACTTTTTGCCGTTTTTAGGTGGATAAATTCATAGGTTTGGGAGAACTTTAGATCTGAATTTAAATAGTTACGAATATTAATTCTATTTTGGAAACGGCTGAACTGATACTCTTGAAATTATAACACACTTTTTGTCTCTTAGAAGTGAATGAATTTCTAGATTTTGGAGAACTTTCGAGTTAAATTTGAAAAGTTATGCATTCTAATTCTACTTAGAAACCGCTGCACTGATACTCGTGAAATTATCGCTTTCACTTTTTATCGCTTCAACGTGAATAAATTTCCAGGTTGTGAGAACTTTCGAGTTGAATTTTAAAAGTTTTGAAAACTAATTATATTTTAGAAACAGCTGAACTATTACTCGTGTAATAGACATTTTGTTGCCATAGAGTGAATAGATTTCAATTTTTGGGAGAACTTTCGAGTTAAATTCTAAACGTTATTAATACTAATTCTATTTTAGATACGCTGCAATACGGTTGGCGCCCGCTTTTGATTCTCAAACTAGCCCCAAATTTAGTCAGACACTGGGAGTCTTCCAATGCCAACTCTGTTGAGTCAGCAATAGAAGCGCACCTCTTATGTCCCTAGTCTAGGTACGCCAGCAATTGCCAGAAAAACTACAATTTTACATTTATCCAGAGCGCCCCTATGACCTGAACGATTACAGGCCTTGTGCATGCTCTGAATTCAGGTTAGGACTCCGACTGCTATAATATACAGGTCTCTGTTTGTGAGACAAAGACCCATATGGCGTGGCGTGCGGTTGTGTTATATGGGCGTGCGGTTGTGTCCAGAAGTGTTATAGGCTACATTCTTGAGGGAAGGTGTGACGTCGTTCGTCACTCGTCAGATTAAACGCACTAAGTTTTCTTATCCTCATCTATTCTTTCTTCAAATCTTCACTCATCCCTGCGTTCACTCCACAAGTGCGTGGAAAATATCGCAAAGATCAACGAAATTATAACCATGTGAACGCAGCGAGCCCTCAAGAGGTGGCCGCGTTCCTCACAGCGTCAGTGTGTGTCCAC
>NW_025933558.1:0-1034 GCF_000764305.2 Hyalella azteca
CAGGGCGGGCGTGGATAATACTTCGCTAAGTACATTACCATGTTATTAATATCACCTGAATTTATGAACTTGTTAAGATCAAGTCTTTCTCACGCCACCGCACAGCCAGCGTGGGCTTCGTGGTACTGGTAGCACCGATGAACTTTCGTTGGGCAAATTTAGGGGAAGTTTCATGCAAGATGCATGATTTCTCTTAGGGTTCCTTACGGTTCCTTAATTTTTTTCTCTTACGGTTCCTCCAATAACTACAATGATTTCTATTGTTTGTAAAGATTTTTAGTAAGGTCCATGCAAGATGTTACTAGTTATGTGAAACTTTCTCATCCTAAAATTCTTTTGATAATTATAGAACTTTAAGTTATTTCAGAGGGTCTATGTGCACAGTTTGCATAAACGACTCAATAGATCGAAGACAATTTACCCCCCAATCGAAAACTTAATCATTTACCTTTAAATAAAACCTGATCATTTAACCCGATTGACAGAGCTCTCCCAATATTTTTTAACCACTCTATATAGAGTAAGATGTTCTTCTAGAATATTAATACAAGAAAAATAAAAAATTGAATGATGGATTCAATGAACATAGCGATTATTTAGGAGCCGGTGATGGTTAATTCAATGCTACACTTTTCCCTAAACATATTTTCGGATTCTGTATAAATTATGGCACAGTGATTTATGGAGTGAAGCATTACTTAACTCTAAGAAGAGGTATTGATGCAAATGCTTTGTTTAAGCCTGTAGTGATAAAGATCCAACTAATCAATATAAAGTTGTCGATAGAAAACTTACTATCATGAGACTAATTTGGAAAATGACGGCTTATATGTAAACTCTCTGTGAGTGTAAGATTGAATCAAATCATCAAATAGAAAGAAAATTTGAAATTTAGTATTGAAGTTAATGAAAACCATTGAGTACAGTTGGGCATCGAAGATTTAGTAAATGAAAAGCTTAAAACTTCACAATTGCGGATTCACAATCTTGAGTCACTAATTGATGAAAAAGTATCTTATGTGAAATTTGATTAG
>NW_025933559.1:0-125251 GCF_000764305.2 Hyalella azteca
TAAGTTCGTGGCTTGTAAATAGTTCGTCATTACTCAGCGTAAATGGCTTTTCATTAAAAATTACCCGGCGACGCATCTTTAAAATGGCCGGCGACGCTTGGGGCTTAAAAATCCATATATTGGCGACGCTGCATCCACCCTCTGCATAGTGGGTCTAAGTTCCCCCATTTGGGGGTGGCACCTCCCATTTGCAAACTATGACACTTTCCTGAAATTTGTCATTTGCATATCATCACAGACACAGTATATGTAACTAGAAGAGTTCTGCTACAATTCATCAAAACCTGGAGTTATTTAACCAAAAAATAAAAAAATTTGAGGGGGTACCTACTCTGACAGGCTTTAAATAATAACTTTTTTTTGTGGGTCACATTTTTAAATTTTTTAACCTAGTAGATATGCAAACTTTAAATCTTTCTATTGTGTTATGTAGCCTCAGTATTAGGCTTTTAATTACTATTGACGAAATTTTTCTATATCAAATAGTTTTTGAGTTTTGGGGGTTTTTGTTAAAAAAACTAAAAGTGGTCTAAGTTACCCCATTTTACGGTACTTGATAGAGATGAATTTTTGCATTCCAATGATATTCATGTACCATAAAATGGGGTAACTTTGACCACTTTTTATTTTCAAAACGATGCCATTTTTTTAGTAGATAAGTTAAACTTAAATTGAAACGTGCAAAATACAGGTCTATACTCTAGCTTTACTCATCATAAAGTGATGGTCTTTGTTACCCCAGCTCTTGGGGTTTCTTTGACCGGGTGGTAAAATCAATTTTATTTTTTTGGTAAAATAACTCCAAATAACTCCAGGTTGTGGTGCATTGTAGTAGAACTCTTCTAGTTACATATGCAAAAGACAGATTTTAGGAAAGTGTCATAGTTTGCAAATGGGGGCGCCGCTCCCCAATGTGCGGTTGTGACCACCTACTGGCAGCTGTGATGGGGTAACATTGACCGGTTTGGAAATTAATTCAAAATTACCATATATAAGACTCTGTAGAGTCTGAAACATAAAGAAAAAAACATTAATAGGTGTATCAAACATAAAATATGTTACATAGGTACCTATGGTAATTTCAGCTTAATTTCCAAGCCGGTCAATGTTATCCCGTCACGGCTGCCATCAGGTGGTCAAAGTTACCCCATTGGGGGGCGGCGCTCCCCATTTTCAAACTATGACACTTTCCTAAAATTTGTCTTTTGCATAGGTAACTAGAAGAGTTCTACTACAATGCATCAAAACCTGGAGTTATTTTACCAAAAAATAAAAAAATTGGAGGGGGTACTCTGACAGGCTTTAAATAATAGCTCTTTTTCGTGGGTCACATTTTTGGGGTTTTTTGTTAAAAAAACGAAAAGTGGTCAAAGTTACCCCGCCGGTCAAAGTAACCCCATTTTACAGTAATTATTTTGTATCAGATGTTGACCAATTGAGAGGTGTAAACTTAATTATTACTTGTGGTTGTTGAAAAAAAGTAGGCACATAGGCTATTTCACCATGATTAATTGTGTAGGTACACTAAGTAGTACCCTTGTATCTCATAATCTTACTGTAACAGAAGTGTACAATCAGGCTACAAGATTCCAAAATTATTAAAAATTATCATTTTGGAGCCGCCACAAGATTCCAAGAATATGGAGGAATTTTCCCATCTTTAGTTGCAAACAGCACAGCAGGCCAAGAATCGGCCATTCTTGTGGCTCATTATCATATCATTTGCCATCTTGCATTCCCAGTGAAAAAAAATTATCTGTATTCACTATTCAGTGTTAAAAAATTTATGCAGCATGTCAGTGACAGTAGCATATCCAAAATTTTGCCAATGAAAAGCTATGAAAATGAAGGACTAAATGAAAGAATAACATTCATAAAAGGTAGACAACTTTATGCAAGCTATACAAATTTTTTAACTGCTGGGAACTCAATGAAACACAGCTATGCAAGTAAAAAATGCAACATGATAAACAAGATGTAATTGGTGGTTGGCCCAGTTGGGACAGCATAAATGAGAGAAACAAAAGATGCCTACCATGGGTCAAGATTAAATTAGTCAGTCTGCCATTTACAGTTTTTTTGTGATTCACATCATTGATTTCTTGTATTTTTGCTCAGCCCTGAAACATCTGTGTAATTATATTATAATGAATCCTATCATAGTGAAATTCTGACCATTAACTAGAATTGAAATTATAGTGTTTATTATCAAGTAGATTGTTGAATGTTGTGGATATCTACCCAGTGGCCACTGGCCACTTGATCATTGATAGTAGTAGGTATATGTGCCAGGTGGTAATTTAGCATGGGTGTAATCACGTGTTGGGAAAAAAGGATATTCAAGTCAATTATTTAATTCCTATTTTTATTTATTTTTTGCAGTGCTTGTGCAACAAGAACATCAAGAGGTTCCTTGCTTCCTGTCATGAGCACTATGGACTCAGAGAAGCTGACCTTTTCACATTTGAAAATCTGTTTGGATTTACTGATTTTGGCAAGGTAATTGACTAATGGTAAACAAAGCTCTTATTATCTTATACTATATGCTATATCTTATACCATATAAGTAGAAGTACTTTGGGTTTTTCTAGAGCATTAGGAATGATAGAATCAAGTAATCATTCATCCCAATGTACTAGTATGCCAATGTGGATTATTTGGCATTGCCAGATGGCATGTCAAGGTACAATTGTGACAGCAGATGCCAATCAAATACGGTAATCATTTTAATAGATAACATTTTTCTATCAATATGGTAACAACGTGTGATTGAAACACACTAGAGCATGTTAAAAAATTACTAAGTTTCCCAATCTGTCAGTGTTTTGATATGATTATTGCATTTTTGATGTTCCAATCCAAGTAAATTTAGTTGATGTGGTTATAATAACTATTTTATTTCAGGTACTGCAATGCCTCTCCAAACTCAGTTTGTCCTCTAAAGTTTCTGAGCGCTTCCCTGGTGTTGAGTGAGTATCTCTTCTTTGTTTATGAATTTAGTTCCCCGCAGAGTGGAGATACAATGCTTCTATTGCTTATGAAGTGCTCTGATTTATGGTACATTAAATTTTTTAGTTATGTTTATAAATGCATTTTTATTATGTAGGATGCAATCTCCTCCATTGTTGATTTATGCACTTCTCTGCAGTAAGAAAAACATTCTTTTGTAGTTTATTTGTGCACTTCTTCAAAGTTTAGTAAAAATGTTTTCCCTATTTATTAATGCATCTAAACAGATAAAGCAAACGTCCTTTAATCATTTATGAGTGAATCTCCACAGATTTTAGTTAATACTCCTTCACTGCTTATAAGGACACTTCCTAGACTTTGGTGAACATCACTCCACCATTTATAATTGCACCTCCATTCTCCACAGAGTTTAGTGAATATCACTCCATCATCTTCCACCATTTAATTTCACCTCCACAGAGTTCAGTAAATATCACTCCACCATCACTCCAAATATCACATCTCTGTAGTAGAGGCATGTTCCTTCATTTCAAAGTTCACTTTAGTGAATGAAGTGAACATCCCTTTAATTTTTATGAATCGAGCATCTTTATTTTTATGAATTTTATTTTTATGCTCGATTTTTATGAATCAAGCAGCATTAATTCATATATTTTTTATTTGTCTTTTTATATGATCATGCTTTGAACTCATTTCTGTGAATTAAGGTACGGTATTATAAGTTGAATTTCCATTAATTGTCATTATTAATTAGTGAAAGTTGTTATTTCAGAACCTTTTTTGTGTTGTATATTTTGTTGATAAATCTAAGTGTACATTCAGTGATTGCTGATAATTTGTTTGCTCTTTTCAGAGGATTCCGGTGTGCATCTCTGCGTCTTGACGAACATGATGACACTTACCGCTCCTTGCAGGACCTTGCCAAGTAAGTAATGCCTGTCATATTTGCAGTTACATATCCCAAATGCATCATATGTAAACCTTTTTCTTCACAGTATTATGGTAGCTTCTTGATTATAGTTTAATTGATGAATATTCAAAGGCACATGAACACCATAGATCTCTACATGAACACCATAGATCTCATAGCCATTACCTACTATCAGATTGCCATATGATTTATTCTCATATAAGTGGTGGTGAATCTCTCCCACTGAGTCTATCTCCTATATCAAATCTAGACCTCCATGTACAGGTGTAATAAATACTCTCATGGATCACATTACAACATCTAAAAATCACATATCATGTACCGTAGGTATAAATTCTATTGTTTGTTTTTGTGTTCTGTTCACTACGGTAACTTACAATTAGTACCTAGTTAATTGATAAATAAATTGGATATATTTGATGTTGTTTTTCCAGCAGACAAGGTACCGGTAGTAGAAGTATCAGAATCGTTTTGGTCTTTATGAAGTATTTCATCCATGTTATTTTCATTTGGATCCTGCTCACTTGTTGTTGTTGTTGTGGATGTTGTGTAGCCACAACCCAGGTGCCCATCGACATTTAGTTTCTTCACATAGCAATGGCAACAGCTCTCCGCTGGCCATGGCTCCTCGTAACCACAGTGGAGGCAGTGGTATGTCAACAGCAAGTGCTATCCAAGGCTCCCATTGTGGAAACACAAATGCTTTCATTAATGGACATAGCTCAAGTTCCTCTATCAATGGAGATTGTTCATCATTGATCCGTCGAGATGATGACTGTGGACTGCGTGCTTTACAACAGAGCATTAGGGGAAGCTCAGGAAATTCCATTAGGCGCAGAGATGATGAAGTTTACCAGAGTCTCTGTTACGTCACATTCAAGCTGCAGGTGATCCTTCATCACACGTGCATGTACTTTGTCTTGCTGGAGGTTGCATGTGGTCTTCACTTTTGTTCCTTATTATAAATGTTTTCTAACATAACTGAAACGTGTTTGTTTTGCACTTTCTTATTCTGTTTTGCACTGTTGTCTATTATTACTGTCTTATTAGCAGAGTTGCATATGTTCATGTACTAGGTATTTGTTTTGGTGTCTTTCCTTTGTCTCGTTTAACAGCAGCTAAGGTAGGTTATACGGCATGGAAATATGTTCTGTCATGTGTATGTATTGTTTGGTGGAATCTCTATTGTGGATCTTGGTTTGGCTTTCAAAATTTTCACAAGCTGTCATATCACCAGAATTCATTTTTCTCTACCACCACACGTTCCTCATTTCTATTTAAAAACAACAAAATATTTTTTTATGGTCTGCCAAAGGTTAATACATTCCATACATAAATTTTGCATTGATTGTTGGCCATCATTAAAATTGTCTACATTATTTCTCAATGCTGCCTCTGGTGGCTATTTATTGAATATTGGGCTACTGAAATAAATGTTTGGGCTACATTTCACTTTGTTATTAAATAGTTACAAATTAACTATTTTAATTTAAAGAGAATTCATGTATTCCATTAGTGTGCAACTCCATAATGAAAAGCCACTGTTCTGAGAAAGGCACTAACATTTTTCTGAGGTTCATGAATTATTTCATTTTTAAAAAGTGTAATAGCGTCAGTCTGCATTGTAGACGACTCCTCTGCAACCATCCGAAGTTATTCAAGTCACCTTTTTTATTATCACAACAACCATTGATTACCAAGCATGAAATCTAATTCCCTAATAAATTTGCTTTTTATGATAATGACCATATCCTGAAAAATACTAGAACTCGGGAAAAATTCTTAGAGGTGCATTGTTCTTGCAGTACAGACTGACAATCACAAGATTGCCAATATCTTGCCCTATTTTTTACATTTCCAATGTCCCTTTAGCATGAAATTAAATTGTAATTTAGAGTAAATGAAGTATTAAAAAGATTGAATGTCTTTGTAAATAATGCGCATGGGTGTTTTTTCTGTTGTAGCTATGACCCGGTATATGATTTCCGAGACCGCAACACCAAATCGGGCTCGCATTACTCGAGCATGTATAGCACGCACCCTGCTGGGACTTACAACACATCTTTTATTTATGGTGAACTGCATTCAGCCTGCAATGAGGTCTACCATCTCTATGATGACGAACCTCTATATGATGACCCAGAGCTTTATATGTCCAACCAAGTTGAGAAACACGAGGAGATTTACAGCTCTCTGGTTGAGACAAAGGTAGTAAACTTTATTTGATTTTACTTTTGAATATACTAATTATCAGTTTTCATGCTGGATTTTGTGTAAAAATTTGTTTGCTCCTCAACAAATTTGGATTATGTTGTGGAGAAAAAAAATAATTACTTAATAATTCTGTTCTTGTTTTGTTCAAATTCAGATCCATCTATCAGCTATCAACAAGACCTCTATGTTCAAATATCAAATTTTTTCATTGCATTTTTTATTTAATTGTATTGTAAGCAAATTTTTTCCAGCATAATGTTGTCATCATTCTCTTTCTTGGAATATAATTGCTTTGAAGGTAATGGGAAGCATGTAGAAAGTATTTCACTTGCACCATCTTCTATCATGAAGTTTTAAGCTATTGTTTGATCTCTTGAATCTCTAGAATAGAGCTATGCTTTTTCTATAGATGTATTAGTCTTCTGCAATGGTATCTCACTAAGAATGCTATAGTTTTTTTTCTTTTTTTCATTGGTATCTTAATAAGGATGCTCTGCTATCTTCATGGGGAGTCTTTAATATTCATGTATTGGAGCTTTGGTATTTTGCACTAATATTGGACTGTGGGTGTTATTGTAATAATGAGCTATGGTTCTGATAGGGAATGACTGAATAATTTAATTATTGAAATAGAATACCTATGCTTTTTTCCTTAATTTGATGGTATATTCAAATATATAATTCATTTAATCTGTTTCTAAGCTAACAATCCTGCAGTAGCTGAGATCAAGATGCGAGTCAGTCATCCGAAGAATGCCTCATTTATTTTTACCAGAGATTTAAACTACTGACCGAGTTTGAGTGATTGATATTTTAAAAACAACTTATGATCAAATAAGAACCTCTAAGATTGTACCGGTAACATGCAAGAAGAGCTTCATAATCCCAAGTTGCATCATATATATTCATGTATAATAATTGTAAAATAGTTTTGGCACTGACACTAGTCAACTGATCATGTCAATGATTTTTATGTAAACTCTAGGAAGCTGCTGCTGGAAGACATCAGCTGGACCAGCGTCAGTGCTGCCTGCAGGAGCTGCTGGAGACGGAGTATGGCTATGTCAACAACGCTCTTAAGAACATAATTAATGTATTTAAGAAGCGTCTTAGAGACTTGCTTGAACCTGCGCATCTTGAGACCATCTTCTTCAAACTCCAGGTTATTTTTTGCTGCTGTTAAATCTATGTTTACATTGACTTTACTTGGTCATGTGATTATTTGTTTTCTGCAAATTTTATTAAGAATTTTCATACTAGGCGTTTAGTCCCGGTAAGTTTAATATTTATATTAAAGAGGTGAAAGGTACAGCTGTGGACAAGACTGGCATGTGAGGCTACTGAAACCACCTGGGCACAGCTTAGGGAAATATATTATGAAACACTGAAGCCAGCATACAACCAACAAACTGCAGACACCTGAAGTTAGTGCAGAATGAAATGGGGTTAGTAGTGTTATGATGGTATGGAAGCAGCAAGACACACTAGCAGGTGGGGCTTGCTCTATAAAAACACAGCAGAAATTATATGAAGTCACCAGGCCCTCAGTCCTTGTTGCAACTTGCAAATCGCAAGTCCTAATTTATCTGAGTGAGATTTAAACTATCAAAGACATTGTCATGACGGAGGTAAACTGAGAGAAATGTTGGTGTCACACTAAAACAAAAGAACCAGTTAACCAAGGCCACTCACATGGGCTGACATCACACAAGTTACAAGTGGCAAATGAATGGTCAGGCAATAAAATCAATTCCTAATTAACATCTAAAATTGATTGTTTTTACTAGAACATCACAATAAAAACATATTTGCAATGGCACAATAATTCCGGATAATGTAACAATTAGTTACATTGGGAAATCCCGCACAGGGGTGCACTGGGGAACCATATAAATGGAAAGCACTCCTACGGCTGGCAAAAGTGTCCACCCAGTGGGCCAGCAAGTCACTTCTCTGTGTGCTCCTCTAAGGTTAAGGCAGGTTACTCAAATTTTTTTGTTTTTTATCAAAGGATAAAACTCAAAGGAATCACGGTTTTCTCAGTGCTCGACAACAGCCCACCACAAGGCGCAATCCAATTTCACTTGCTGCACTGGACTCGTGGTGAAGGATGCTCTTGGATTCAGTTTAATTCCCAGGTTTTTCTAGACTCAACTCTCGATGCCCTATAAGTGAACAAAATGCGGGAATTGGCTTTAGTGCACAATAGGAGAGCAAGTGACATATACAAGTTTGTAACATAATAAAATATAACACTATAAATGCATTAGCACGCATGACACAATTATGAAATGTAACACAAATGGGCGAATATGTAAAAGAGTGAGAGCATTAAAACCAGGTTCAGGCAAACGCCACTACTCACCCATAAAGGGGCAAAAGCAGGCAGGCAATCAGCAAGCAGCAGGATCAGGCAAGGCACGTAGCAGCATCAAATGTCTGGTAAACTTGCATCAATTCCATCAACCACGGCACAGGGATAAGCTTAAGGCTGGCACAAATACATGCACTGACTCAAAAGATCTATCTGAGAGTGATTTGCATTCACTAGTCTGGAAAGAGAGGACACAGGTGAGTGGAAAGAATGCATGGCGCAGCAACATGAATGATGATACACAAGCCACACAACTACAATACTTTTTATACCATACCATAAAATTGACACCTTGTAATGGGCTAGTAAAAATTTATTTCAAGCATTATTGTTTTCCATTCTCATGTTTTTAGATTTTCTGTATCATACACGGTCATGTTTATTTGTTTAAATTACTCGGTTTATGTTTCCTGTATTATATAATGTGTTGTGTGTGAGGATGTGTTTGTATTTCAGGAACTGTGTGAAGTACACGAGTCTTTATTGATGGCTCTTAGAGAGGCGCGCACTCACTCCGACTCGGTCAACAGCAGCGTCTACTCTGAGGCTGTTGCTCAGGTCAGCCTCATGCATACAGCTCTTCTTGCAACTCTGTACACACTTTCACATATGTGTGGGGGTGCTCCATTATTTACTAAAATATTGTAGGGTGGACTATTGACCTATAAAGTATGCAATAGAATGCTTTATTGTCCAACAGAGCAAGCAATAGGGTGCTCTATTGGTTTGTTATAAAATTCAATGCATAGTATGAACTCTCCAGCCTCCTTTATATATACTAATAATTTAATTGTATTTCTTATAGGAACTCCTTTTGTTAGCTATCCAGCTTAATAACAAAGATTTAATTTTCCTTCACTATGCTTTAAAATTGAGTACATTTTTCCATTCTGTTTTTAATTTTCTGGCTGTTTTCTAGGTATTCATTAGATACCAGGAGCAGCTGCTCATATACGGCGAGTATTGCGCTCACTTCCAGACCTCCTTGAACCAGCTGGATGATATTTTGTCCAACAAACAGGTCATCAGGGATAAAATAAAGGCAAGTTTATTGTCCTCAAGTGCAAAGACTACGCACGTTTGTCTTAATCAGATAGCATAGGTACAATTGTACCCTAACTCGGTACGATTATAACGTTGTAAAATTGTGCCGTCTGACAAAGATTAGTGTGTTGTTGGTGGAGAAATACACTTTGGAATATTATCATAGCGTAAATATATTTGAATGAACAAAGGTTATGTATAATGTTTTGTGCAGGCATTAGAAGCAGAAATGAGCGCAGAGAAGCATCAGCTGCGAGACCTTCTCTTTGTGCCTGTGCAGAGGATTCTTAAATACCACCTTCTGCTGCACCAGCTACTCAAGCATACCAAGAAGGTGCGTCTCTTATATGTTGTGGATGTGGTGCGGGACTAGAAGTGTCAACATACAAGTGTCTCCAAGTGTTGTGGATGTGGTGACGTGACTAGAAGTGTCAACATACAAGTGTCTCCAAGTGCTGTGGATGTGGTGACGGGATTAGAAGTGTCAACATACAAGTGTCTCCATGTGTTATGAATTTGGTGACGGGACTAGAGGATGTGTAAACATACAAAACAGAAGCTCGATGCTTGCTCTGAATAATGTTATACATGTAGTGGGATTCAGCTCATGTTTCTGGTGCAGATTAGACGCTTCCAAGAACATCGTTCTCACTGAAGACCCAATGTGCATTGTGGCTATATGATGTATGTTTGTGCACATTTGTATTGCATTTATTTTGCAAGTTATGATAATAAAATAGTTGCTCTTGTAAGAACCAGCATGTGTAGGTACATTGTAACGTTGTTATAAGAACATTGTTGTGACAGGAGGAGCCAGCATACGAGACCATCAGTGAAGCCTACAACTGCATGCGTGACTTGGCCGAGTATGTCAATGAGTACAAGCGTGACAAGGAGACCCTCAAGATCATCGAGGATGTCCAGGTAAATACATTCTTACATTTTTAACCATTCACGATGTTCTTAATTCATTTTGATACCTAGTTTATTTGTTAGGTAAAGATCAGTTACAAGGAAAGATGATTAGGAACAAAGTGAAAAGCTTGAGAGAGGCAGTCATTGCATCTCTAGACTCTAGAGCAGCTACACTTTTCTATGCCTCCACGCACTGGATTTTCAATTTTCCATTGGAGGTAAAACTTCGTGATGAATGGGAAATTTGCATGTATGTAGCTTTTACATTTATTATTAGTGTTCAACATCTATTTTTTCTCACATCACTCATTTGAACAGTAACTGGTATAACAACAGAAAAATTATGCAGCAATTTTAGAATGCTACGTTACAGTTTTCAAAGTATTTGTATTACATTTTTTTTTTGTTTATCGCAATCCTATATCAAGATGCACTAATGATGGTTTTCTGTAACTTCAATGTAGCGCAATTTCAATGGCAAATGTTGAAAAAATTTAAGTAAACCTTAATGAAAAGTTTTAATAGTGGCTTGGTTTAACTTGGATTACATTCAAGCAGGAATACGTGTGGATATATACCGTACCTACACATCGCTTCCTGAATTCATGTAATATATCTTACAGAAATTGTAATTGAATAAATGTATTTATATATTCCATAAATGTACATTATCAACAAATTACAAAGGGATACAATTTGTTGTGTGCAGCAAAGTGTTGTGGACCTGCCACCGGAGCTGCCGGATCTCAAGACGCTGGGGCGCATGCGGCTGGACGGCGAGATCAAAGTGGAGGCTCAACAGGAGCGCAGCAAACAAAGGTATGGAGACTACGTCATTGTTATTGTCATCAACATCAATATTATCAATGTTATTATAATGAACGTTTTTGTCATCATCTTACTGTTATCAATAAGATGATGGAACAGCTAGCAGTCTGATGATGATCTTCGTCTCATGGTTAATGGTTAGCAATATTATCATTTTTTACGAATGACATAAATAATAATTATTCATCATCGAAATGAATGTTGTACATTCATTTAAATGCTGAAAAGTACCTACTGCTGTCGTTAAAGAAATTGTCTGTATTATTTTCACTATTTGACTACTGCATGTCATCATGCAAATAAAATGTATTGGATTAAACCATCTTATCATAAAAAAGTATACTACAGCTCAGGTTGTTTTTATTATGCGCAGTATAATGATTTAACATAAATGTGGCGTTTTTATCCCTTCCGTCAGATTTGTATTCCTGTTCGACAAAGCATTGATCATGTGCAAGCAGTCCAGGGTGAGTAATGTCTTCACTTCTCTAGGAAAATAGAAGCTGTTTTATTATTGACTTAGTAGTGCCCCTAGTGAAGCTTAGCCCACCTTGCAAGATTTAGTAGTGCCCTTAAGGGAGGTTAGCCTACATAAGGCTACATTGCAAAACTAGGTAGTTTGAAATGAGATATCTGTGAAGTTTAAGATAAATATAGGTACATCATTTCTTAATATCCATAGTAATAATCTAAAATGGACTGCACACATTATTCATAGGCCTAATTGACATGTGATTGTGCATCAGAATGATAATGGTATTTCATGCTGAAAATTATAGATTTTAGGTTTAAAAAGATGAATTAATACATCGTTAGATGAAATTCTTGTGTCTGCAACTCAAGCATTCTGCGTAGCTTTTAAATAATATTCATGGATCTAAAACCAGAATCAAATTAGTCAAGTTGCAAAGAAATATTTATATTTTTATTAAATTAAAAAAATTAAATTAAACAGAGATTACAATTGCCATTATAATTTGATTATTACAAACAACGACAACAATGATGTCAGGTGAAACAGCAGCGATGGTCGGATGTATTTCCGTTGGGCTCTGCAAGCTCGCTGTCATCAGTAGTCTTCTATGATGGTGCCTCGGTCACTCAGGTTCTTTTTTCTGTTTATTGACTTGTTTGCCACGTGGTATGTGCCAGGGCTGTGCAACTGTGCAATTCTTAACCCTTCTAAAAACAATCTTCTTGCAAGTGTAAAATACCATGTTGCTGAAATCCGCTTGAAATTGAATGCAATATTCTAGTCTAATTGGATTAATGAGGCTTTATACTTGAACTAAAACAATATTTAAAATGTTACACATATGTGCAGCTGGATGGTAAAGGGTTAAATGTATGTAAGAGGTTCAGAAAGTGTTGAAACACTTGAAGCCAACGATGCTTTAATGGATTTGGAGGTGCAGAAACCCTAGAAACATTCTAATTAGTCTTATTTTCAATGCAAAACTTTCTTATGACTTGTCATTGTTTGAAAACCTTTCTGGGATGAGTCATTTGAAATAGGGATTAGTGGGCTGTTGTGTTACACATGATGTGACTGTGTCTGACTTATAGCTGCTTTCAAAGCTTAAAATACCATTGAATACTTACAATGTGTCACTGTGGCTCCATTGTAGTGGCACTGAAATGAGAGGAGCTAGTCTGGTCTAGCCATAGATTCATATAGATTCATGCATCAAGAAGCTTCCTGAATTTCTCAGTCTTGCTGGTAGGCAATGCTGGGTTGCCATCAAGAATGGAGCTTCTGCAGGTCTTTGATAGTGCATCATTAGAACTCCAAGTATGTGTTACCTGGCAAGATCTTTTAAGGTCTTAAGATCTTAATAAAACCCAATACAAGTCAAAATAAGAAATAACTGATGTAGAATGCTATTGCCTAGCTAATCAGTTTTCCAAAATAAGCATCGTAAGTATTCTCCTTGCGATTGCGGTGGAGTTGGGAGAAATGTTTGCATAATCAAGATTTTATCACATCTCCAACCTTGAAGAGAGATTCTGGGTAAGATTCTGTAAAATGTTTTCAGTGCTGCCAGTATTGGCTGAGAGAATTTGTCTTCATATGTTCCCCTCACGACTGCATTGCACACAGATGATGACTGATTTTGCATCTTCAAATCAATAAATATATTCCTGCCGGTCAAATTAATGCTCACTTTGACATCCTTCAATTGAAAACTGCATGTATATCGACTTCATTTATCAATTAATTCATTCATGTAAACTTTATTATTACATTTATTGCAACTCACAAGAGAGAGACAGAAATAAGATTCAGGGGACTATAACCGCGCATATCCCTGGCACACTACACAATGGGCTTGTACATACGGCACTCTAATAAATGCTTTTTGATTGTGTCTGATTCATGAATATACTGATATTTTAGGGATTCTGAGTTTGAAATGTAGTTTCTTTGAAATATCATTGTTGAATTTTGGGCTATGATCTTGTAATTGTTTGTCTCCACTTGCAGTTTGGGCTTGTGATTGTTTGTGTCCACTTGGGATTTGGGCTTGTGATTGTTTGTGTCCACTTGGGATTTGGGCTTGTGATTGTTTGTGTCCACTTGGGATTTGGGCTTGTGATTGTTTGTCTCCACTTTGGGTTTGGGCTTGTGATTGTTTGTCTCCACTTTGAAGACAAACAATCAACTCACTTTTATTGCATTCACTTGAGTTATGGGCTTGTGATTTATTGCTAATATGTTCTTGGGAATTTTTGTATTGATTGTATTATTTCTGTTATACTTGAGGTATTAAACTTTACTTGAATTAAACTTCACTCAAAATAATTAACGTGCCACCTGCAGTCACATATTTTGAGCAACTATCTCTTAGTAGGCATCTCAGCTATAATAAATGCTTCAAGTCACTGACAAACTGGCAGTCAACAACTCTCAGTTTATTCAATTTTCCCCACATATCACCCCCATGTTATTTTCCTATCCTACTATTTGCTATTCTCTCTGCTCTTGTTGATTATTTTCCCTTACTTATTCTTCTCCACGCTTTGAATTCATTTTCTCTTTCCTTCTCATTATTTGTTTCATTCTTGGACAGTTCATATCAAATGTTCATCAATAATCATGATTTGTGGGTAACAAAAAATTGTTTCACTGAAAATTGTCTTGTTTGTCTCCTTAAGCATTTTTCTCCAAAATTTGTGTTATTTATCTACCTATATTTTAGTATTAAGAATATGTTGCAATATTCAATGCTATCTTTTCCTTGGCTGCAGATGCCTGAGATGCTCAGAGGGGTAACTATCTTTGATTACCTGGTGCTTGTTTTTATGTGGTAGTTCAGCGTGTGTTGAATGTGCCTATATATTCTCCATCTTCTTCACATTACAGTGGGTAATTTAGCAGCTACTGTCTTATTATTGTATCTGGATCTCTCAATTTTATGTTTGGATTTTGATTTGTGTTTGAGTTATTTGCCTTAATTCAGAATTTTTTAAAATCACATTTTTATTATTTTCATATATAATTCTTTATAAGCTGCAGTTTGGTTGTTGCCCTAAATGTTAATAAAGCAGAACCTTTGAAATTAATTTTGCATTTTGTAATGTTCTTGTATTTGAATTAATCCTAAAGTTTTTTATTAAAATTTCCCAATTAGTTCTTGCCAAGCAATAATTTAAGCAATTCATTCTCTACCCTTATCCTGATATCCCCATGGTGCTAGTTTTTTCTGAACTTGCTTCAAGATTCATTGCTTCTGTTAATATTGCACTTTGGCATAGAATACTTGTTAACAATAGTTTTATAATACTCCAATTTATTACTCCAATGATAATAGATTAGAATACTTTTACTTCATTAAATTTGATTGCTGCAGCTCAATTCGGCTAATGATTAGGCAGAAAAATTTAGTGCTTGATGGATGTTATTTGCTTAACTTTTTCATTTTGCATGGAAAAATTCTCAATGAAATGTTTCAACAAGGAAAATGTTTCAGGGTTGCTTCATATATTTTTTTTTACAGAATGAATACAAAGTAAAATTTCTTATCCCCTGCTGACTATTTTGATAGCTTATATATTTATCTATTCTGTCCATAAATTCATCATCACAATTTTCATGCAATAATCTCAAAGCAAGCTATTTTTTTCAAACAAGGAAGTTAAGCTTTTCTCTTGAGCACCTTAACCTTTTATTATAAATTCTTCTTTGTTTGACCACATATCAAAATCACTAATACTTTTCTCTGGAAACCTGTTAATTTTTATTGCAAATTCATTTGCTTTTCACTTATTATCAAAGTTGCTAATATAAATATAAATTATTAATAATAAATTAATTATTCAGGATGAAAAGTATGTGTACAAAGACTCGCTGCTGCTGGAGGAGTGTCGTGTGGACCCCCCTGGGATGGTGGGGCTAAGTGGGGGTTCAGGGGATGGGGGGACGTTCAGGGGGCGCAGGGGACTGGGGAGCAACAGTTTCTCGGTGACATCAGAGAAGACCTCCAAGTCCTTCACCTTCATCGCCCGTTCTGAGGTGGAGCGCAACAGGTGGCATGAGGCCGTCATCAGTGCCATGTGAGTCATGGGATGTAGTGTGGGGGACATGTGAGTAATGTGGTAAAGCCATCATCAGTGCCATGTGAGTCATGACTGTGCCAGCTGTGCAACCTGCTCATGAAGGGCACCGTCTACCAGGTACTGTGCCGGCTGTGCAACAAGTAAAAAACGTGTACTAAGTACTGTGCAATCTTGAGAATCAAAAATCAGAGTTTTGAAGCTTAGATTTATATCATTTCTATTGTTTACATGAAAACACTTGCATTTTCACTAAATTTAGTGAATAGTACGTATCTATGACATCCATAGCAATGAATCCTTACATATTGTATTGTCAAGACTTTTTTGTGTATACATACATCAATGAAATATGTACTTACTAGAGAAATTGTTAAAATATTTGTACCACGATCTAATTAAAATCTACTCACTAACGAACTCGTGAGTATATTTGTACCACGATGAAATACATACTAAATAGAGAACCTATTAATATATTTGTACCACTATTAATGTGTACTTAGTAGAGAACTTGTGAATGTATATCCTAATTTATCTCGGTCAGGGGTACATGTGCAACGTGTGTGAGCTGCCCTGCCACGGCATGTGTCTGGAGGCGGCGTGTAAGGAGTACTCGGTGTGCGAGCCTCATGCCTTCAGTAGCGCCCCCTCCGTCTGGGCTAACAGCCACGCCCCGCGACACAGCGTCCTTAGTGCTGACCTGCCGGCCACTCCTATACTCATGGCGCATCATCATCTGGTAAATTATTTCTCTGCATTAAGGGTTTGTTGTGTTCTGACAGGGGCTCCCTATGTACTAAATGTACTAAGGGTTTCTTGTGCACTGTCAGGAGCTGCCTATGTACTAAGGGTTTCTTGTGTGCTGACAGGAGCTCCCTATGTACTAAGGGTTTGTTGTGCGCTGACAGGGGCTCCCTATGTACTAAGGGTTTGTTGTGTTCTGACAGGGGCTCCCTATGTACTAAGGGTTTGTTGTGTGCTGGAAGGGGCTCCCTATGTACTAAGGGTTTGTTGTGCGCCGACAGGGGCTCCCTATGTACTAATGTACTAAGGGTTTATTGTGCACCGGCAGGGGCGCAATGTGCATTAAGAGTTTGTTAGTTACTGGTGGAGGCATTTTATGTTTTGGCTCATAATTAATGGGAAGTTTCCCCGCTCTCATGATGGTTTGCTTTCAACTCAACCACATTGCTTCTTGAAAGTATTCTGCTTGTTCCTCAAATTTAATCTGCACAGGAATTGATTTATAACATTTGCCATGAATTTGTTCAATGTGTTTGTTAAATGCTGCCCGTTTATGGTCTGTCTTTCACTGTGTAATGTATAAAGAGAAGGTTGAGTAACTTCTTTGATCCTTCAGACGGAGTGGGAGGAATTTTGGAAGCCAGAAATACGAGACCTGCCGTGGTGGGGCAACTGCATGAGCAGAGTGGACGCCAACGACGCGCTACTCATCACCAAACCTGGCACCTTCCTCATGCGGTGGTCGGACAAACACTTCCAGCCTGTCGTCTCCCTCAAGTGAGTTATGTCCCTGAAGTGAGTCAAGGCTGTGGCAATAGATCAGTGCATAACACTTCCAGCCTGTCGTGTCCCACAAGTGAGTCATGTCCCTGAAGTGAGTCAAGGCTGTGGCAATAAATTTGAACAATTATCATGGATTTTAATGCTGGTTTAGTGGAAGACATGAGCCTAATGATATCTTGTACATGAATTACGCTCTGGTCTTCAACAAAACTTTCATGAAAGAGGCACTTCTGCCAAATTATTCCAGTGTCATGGGTTTATACCTGTACTGCGTTACAGGTACCGTTTTACTCTTGCTGCCAAAGTATGTTTTGAGGTGTAATTTCTGTAGATGTTGTTTAAGTGTCATAAAATCGACCATCTTGTCTCATGATGTGACTGTGTTGTAAATAAAACTTGTTTTCATATTGTGCAGAGTGTCAGGCGAGGTGAAGCACATGCGTGTGTCCAAGGAGGTGACCGACGGTGGTGTGGTCAAGTACTACTTCTGCCGCGCCCAAAACTTCTTTTCTCTTCAGGATCTCGTCCTGCACTACCACCACAACCCTCTCTCCGAGGCATTCCAGGAGTAAGTAGAATTTATTTAGATTTTTCAATGCTCTATTAATTATATATTCAGACTTCCGTATTCGTGAAACCCTAATGAAGACCTTGTAATATTCGTTCGGCGTTTCTCTTGCAATTGTATATCAATTGCTTAAAATGCCTTCACTGCAGACTAGACGAGACTCTGAAGTTACCGGTGTACGAGTCTGCCGTGTCGATGTTCGAGTTCACGGGCAGCCCTGGGGGCCGCAAGACCGCCAACTACCTCCTGCTACGGCAAGGACAGCGCGTCGTGGTGCTGGGCAAGCAGGAGCAGGACCGGGGCTGGTGGAAGGGCAGGAGTGGCATGCAGGTAATCACCGCTGCAACCTCACTAATGTGGGATTAAATGCAAGGGGTAACAAGTGATCTCTGTGATTGGGACGCTAACTTTAAGGACATGAGTTTTGGGGGTAAAGAGTTATCTTCGTGATTAGGAAGCAAGCATTTAGGGCATGAGTTTTGGGGGTAAAGACTAAAGAGTTATCTTCGTGATTAGAAAGCAAGCATTAAGGAGAGCGTCTAGGGTAAAATTTATCTCGGCTTTTATCTATGAAACTTGGTACACATATGTAAAACAGAAATCTAAGACTGTTTTGTTCATGTGAATTTTTCGAAAAAAATGATAGAAAACATGAAAATCTTAGATCCTAAGAAAACTGCCAAAAAGGGGGTACCGTAGAAATTATCTCCTCCTAGGATTTTCAAGGTACAACATCGAGACACATATCATTCGATGCGTAAAGACCAAATCTATAAAACGCTGTCCACGTTTTTGGAAATTCTCATTTTGGTGGGTGTGGGGGCATTTTTCGCACATTTTCCGATTTTCCCCCCACACCCCCCTTTTTGTGGAATAAAATCCAAACTGTAAAAATTAGAAAAACGAAATTAGAAAAACGCCTACAGCGATTTGTAGATCTTTTTCTTGCGCATCGAATGGTATATGTCTCATTGTTGTAGTTTCAAAACTCTAGGAGGAGATAGGTTTTCATGTTTTCAAACTTTTCAGTAGAGGCGAAAAACCGCGGCGAGCTATGTAAAGGCATGTAACGTATCGTAGATACCGAAAGTAAGCGTTATCTCACTTCAAAGTCAGTCAGCGGTGCGTAGGACGACTACATCAACACGTTTCCGCATGATGGTTGAGTGGTAAGTGAGCTGCAGGTCCAGTGATAGCATATTTTATAGGGCTTGGCCGTAATTATCCCCATAGACTTTTGTGAAGGGACCCCACCACCCTCCTTCCTTCCGAGATCTGTCCTGAACGCATAAATCAACGTACAGAGATGGTTCTAGTACCGTTCGATGCGGCAGAAAGTAAGCTTTAAGATGAGTTTAAAAACCGGAAAAGTGATCGGGTAGCGCGCATATCTCAGTGATCGGGTAGCGCGCATTACGGGGTGTGATCTCTGATTAAAAGGTTTTCTTAGTGAATTGGAAGCTAACATTTAGGCTGGTATTGACAACCACGAGACTTCGAACAGGCTCGGCTCACATTTGAGTTTCTTCACAAATTAAGCTGGACTACTAATACTCCACTCGTAAGTAAGATGGCGATAGGAAAAAACGTATGTTAACTTTGTATCAAAGGAGTTATGATGAATGAAATTTTAAGAAACTTGGAATATTAATGTTCATCAAGTCTGACTTCTGCACTTTTTTGAGATGTTAACAGGTTATAATTTGTATTCTCCACTGAATGGTAGACTCGACATTTGAAAAACTAGTTATGAACAAGCATGCTCATACGTGGAGTGAAAATACCGTATATTAACTGATCGATCAAGGCTTTGTGCAAGGTATTAGGGGGAAACGGACGTCGTAAATTAGTGAGCTGTCAGTCCACGACGGCCGACACGGTGAAGGCGAACTCAATGAGGGGCGAAGAATAATACGTGGCCAGTGGTCGGCCTAGTCCAATTATAGCCGACCGCTGGCCATGCCTCGGCCACCTGAAAGCGGCCTGTTACCGCAAACAAAGGGGCTGGCTAGCCTAGGACATCTATTACAAAGACTACAAGCTCGAGGGTAGCTACTGGCCGGGCTTCGGGCCGATCGAGGATTTCAAATGATTGTCACGAATACCTCGCTCTCAAACTTCGCCGCACTTTGACTACCAGCTTTTGGGGGCCAGATTCTCGGTCAAAAATGTAGCTGAATACAAAGAAATCTTCGAGATCGATATACTGGATGTTTAAACCGAGATATTTGGAATTTAGGCTTGTGTATGAAGGATCTTTTTTGTTTCAGCAAAAACTGCTAAATTGACATTGCCTCTGCACAATGATATGTTGTGTTTATAGTGCCTTGCTTCAGATTTCAATGCTGAGTCTAGTCTGTTTTTTTTAGCATTCATCTGTCTTCTCATTTGATCAGCTACCGTGCATTCATCCCGTATTTCACTCTAGTTCCTATCGATGTATTTACATAGCTCTGAGATAATCCTGTATTGCTTTTCACTTACTCGCTTCGGTTAGCTCAGCATTAACGATCCTTGGTAAATAGTAACGAATTGGCCACTGTGGTATGAACTAGGAACTTACAGAAACATTAATCCTATCCATAATTGCTGGAGAATGCATTGGGGACATAATACGCGTCACGTTTTTCCGGCATGCGTGACTAGAGTGTGCAAGTAAACTGCCATCAGAAAGCCAGTCAGATGCGATATTCCAGTTATGAATGAAACCTCAATTACATGTAATTGACCTAATAAACCTAATACTTCGTTACGTTATTGCGCGTTGTACTTGACGAGATCTAAAATGCGTCATATTGTCACTTTCTATTATATACCTTTATTACCTCTACTTCTTTTTTTCCGTTGTAAATACCTCTATTTCATATCCTTTGAGATCATTTGGTGTATTTTCCCCTTTAAAAAGCAATTAATACAGTTCCTTGCAAACGCAAACCTATTCAATTATGCCATGGCATCCCCTTCTCTTAATCATGTCAGTTGGAAAAGCTGCCATTTAACCTGTGAATTTCATCAGACATTGCTGGTTAATTCTGTTCTCTTCTCCACAGTCGGGCTTCTTCCCTCAGGCCTACGTTAAACTGGATGACCCGCCCATCATCCACCTGTGATGAGATCTCCCTGCACTCCCCCACCACCCACCTCTGCACACCAGCCACCTCTGCACACCAGCCACCTCTGCACCAGCTACCATTACTGGATGCTAGCAGGCACTACAAGTTAAACCGTAAATACGAGTTCGTTTGTCTCGTTTTATTAATTCGTAATAATTGTTCAGAGCAGCGTGATCTTAGACTATTTCTATTCGTTTATACGAGACTGCGAATTTCACGTTAGTTTCGACACATTTTTTGTTGTAAAGTATATGAACTATTCAAAGGCAAAAATGGAAGGCCTACTATTGTTTCAATTAACTTAGCTGAACTTACCACGCTCCAAGAATTCTTTCCAGCACATAATTGAATACGCTTACAATGTGTCTGTTTATATTTCTGTATTTAAACATTTCCTCTAGGTTTACCAGCTCACCTGCTTATTGCGTATTTATTTAAGTCCTGACTCGGGAAGATCGTTGTGCGACATGCATGTTTTTTTCGCATAGCTTGCGCCCTCGAATGCAAAAGTTTGTTTCTAAACATTATTTACTGATTGTCTTTGTTCCACTAGAATTTATGTATTTAAGTTAGGATTTGTATTCTTGATCGTGGCCAATGTTACTATCCAAGATGTCTTCAGTCAGGTGCCAACGATCTGAATAGTTCAACGGCTCTAATTAGTAATAACGTGATTAATGCTCTGTAGTAATAGTTGGAATAGGCAACGAGTGTAGTTATAATTACGTCGGTCAGTAATAAGGGAGGTAATACCGTCAATATTTTAGGTCTCCCGTATGTACCGCAGACAACGACGATGTCGGGAACATTAGCTGCTGCACACAACAGTATTGCGATATTTAAACGACAATAAGGAAAGTAATCAAAATAATTTTTTCTTGTTATAATAACTCGTGACTGAGGTTTTTACGATAACTTGTATTTCAACGCTAACCATGATGATTCAAACCTGCATCAAATATGAGAAGTTTGATTTCATAATTTTTACATGATTGCTCCACTGATTGCATCTCGATTAATTCTATACTTTCAAATTAGTATCTAGTAATAACTGAAAATTGTGCCTAAGATTGATTTTTTTAACATCTATTTTAATTTTACTCTTTAAATGATGACTCAAACCTGATTTGAACCAGGCATTTTGATTTTTGCGTATTTTGAAATGATTGCTCCACTTATTGTATCTCAATTATTTCTTTACTCCTGAGTGATTAATTAAATTAACTTTTTCTATACTCCTAAATCATTCAATAAACGACAATAACGCAGATTTATGTGCCATATTGCTGATCTTTCAATGTCGCCTTAAAGCTGTATACTCGGTTAAACGTTGTCAAGTGGTTCTGTGCGCTAGGCAGTTCCACATGCAGAATGAACAACCTTATCTTCTATAGAATATTTTTGTGTACAAAAAATAAGGCAGACCTGAGTGCATTACTTGGAAGCGTTCTGTTTCTCAAATTTGCAGTTTAATTACGCATCTAAAAGAGTAGTGCGCGTTTTACCGTTCTTTTATTATGAAAGTTGTTAAGAAGTGTTTGTAAGCATCTGCTTCTCGCCTACATCTGAAGTGATACGCTTCCCGTACCGACTGCTGTCCTAATATTTAAGTTTTGAGTGCCATATTTAAATTATGAAATATTCCTAAGTCTAGTATTGATGATAGATGTTGATGCTCGGCTTAGTGTGCGTCCTTAGGCTTTGTGCTGCATTTTTTATAATAATTACGCACGATTGCTTTGATATATACTGGAACTCGAGGAATGATTTCGAGTAATACAATGACTTAATTGTGAAAATTATGAGGATTTTTATAATAATTTAATGTTACTGAAAACAGTGATGCTAGTAAATACGAAATGTGTTGTAAACCTAATCACATTTACGAAAGTTCGCTACAAAAATGCTCAAGTTTGCCCTTAAGATTGGACCTAGAGCGGTGATTGGTGTGGCGCGTAGTTGATGTTTGAAATCGTACACTGTAAATTTTGCTGCTATTCAATATCAATACATTGCTTACTCATCTGGATTAGAATCATATGATTACTCGAGATGAATGTTTTGAATTTCGTACGACGTCGTATTTGATTTATTTTACGTTAAATCGTTTTCGAGAGGGTAGATCATCTATCAATCATTATACCTGATGAAAATTATTTATAATATATTTTTGGCATTTTCCTTTTCATTATTTTAAAAAAATATGCGTTTAAAAATTACTTTTTAAAGACAACACTTAATTTTTTTAATATATACTTTTTTCAAAATTAATTATTTTCTATTAATTGATTCATGCATTGCCTCTGACGTCACACAAGTGTGCAAAATTTCAGATCAATTGGACAGGTAAAAGTGTGTCAGATATCAGTTATAAGATTTGTAGCTGACAAAATTATTTTTTTTATTTATATTGAAATTTTTTTTTAATTTTTAAAATCATTTATTTTGTCATTTGATTCATGCATTGTCTCCAACTTTACGCAAGTGTGCAAAATTTCAGATCGATAGGATAAGTAGAAATGTGTTAAATTTTGATTATAAGATTTGTAGCAGACAGACAGACAGACAGACAAACAAACTGACAAGAAGTGAAGTTAAAGAGAAGTGTTGTAATAAATAGAGTCAAAGTCTGACCGATTGGTTTTATATAAAGTCTTATGACATTGCTACAATACTATTATGTTACTGCCTTGGATATACAGTACTTTGAAATAGAATGAATATTGAGGAAGCGAAAAATTAGGTGTCTAAATATTTGTTATCGTATACCGAGTCCTTGATCTGACTATATCCGTCGAATTGATGTGATAAATTAATGCTTAGTGTTCACTGCATCCTTGTTACGCATAGGACTCCTTTGCACTGATCACTCCTCTGACTGACGTGTTAAATGACCGCCTTAGTTCTTATTATTTCTTGACTTGCCCATCGCTGGTAGTGATAGTTTCGCCCCCTAACTATTGAACCATTGAGGTTGACTGTTATTATGCCTCTATCTTTGATTGATTGGCGTTACAATTAATTTTTTTAAATTACAGTTGAAAGTTTCTAGTTTTCATGTGCTGTTATTCTTGTATATGACGTTTAAACCTTGACTCTACTTTGCTGTTGCTATTCTTGCTATGATATTATTCGCGTTCTTGTCGCTCGTGTACGCTTGTTGTTCTGAATGCAGATTTGACATCTGCAGGGTTGGGCGTTGAAATGGACATCGTTCCTTAACGATTTTCCCTGAGTGTTTAGTTGTTTTGGACATAGGAACGATTATAATAATTATATAACTTAATTTATAATAATTATAACTTAGTTTGGATATGGGAACGATTTCTTGTATTTCCTTACTCTGTCTGTCTCGTGACAGAGACGAGTGCTGGTCGCCTCTCCCGTCTTTGTTGTTCTGAGATGACAGGCCTGTTTTATCTCCTGCTGGCATCTTAGCCCTGCCCATATGTGAATTTTCACTCCTATTTATGTAATGATGTACAGCACTTCAATATATTCAAGTACTGTTGGATACAGCATGATTTAAAATATGAAAACCTTGAATATTTATCTCTGGCAACAAATTTTTAATATCTCGGGTCATATTACTGGCCTTCGAGCTAATATTTGATCTTTGTCATCCATGCTACTTCTGTTTTTGAACAATATTAGCCTTAATCTTACTGTACATGTCCCTTAATATTTCTTACTGAATTTCATTCGTTTTTGTATGTCATTTTCCTATAAAAAGTTTGGCGTTTTCCATATTCTAAGACTACTTGAACTCTTGCATCGACTTCTACATTTCCTAGCTGTATTATCTTGTATCAACTGCACTTAGGCTATTGCTGGAAATGGTCGAATTCTGACCGTTTGCTACGTTCTATATTCTACTGTTTCGTCACTCGTCATGTCTGTTGTCTCGTTTCAGGTTCCTATATACATAGGATATTTATATCCTATATACCGATTTGTTAGGCTGTGCAATTTAATGAGGTTAATGAAGAGTTTTCATGTACAAATCATTAGACCGGTATCACTGTCTGCCAAAGGTGTAACCGGGTTTCACATCACTTTTCGTATTCTGTGATGAATTTTGACAATGTAGCTTACATGGGTAGCATCAATTTTGCCAATAATTATAATCAAAAATAAATGTATTAACGCTGCGTAGCTAAGTGCAGCTGATTCCTGCAAAATATTCGCATCTTGTTTCTTTGACATTTGAAGAGGTGGCTCATCTATTTGCTTCACTCAATGATGTGGTCGCAAGCTGAGCATTGCGTCGGGTATGGCGATGCACCCGACTTTCCTGTGCTGGTGTCATTTCCTTATTTGGTAGAAGAGGACACCAATAATAGCCATTAATTGAACCGTCGTACGTCCATCGTAATCAACCGTTATGATTTTATTCTCAATCAGGCAACCACGAACTAGTAGCTAAATTCGCTTATAATTTATACTGCGGCAAAACTTTATTGTAATTCAGTCCATAGTTTTGTGCGTATATTTTTTCGTAGATAGCGCGAATCAGATGCACCATAGCGATGCACAGAGACAAATGTTTTGTTATTTTTTGCGCTGTTCTGCTATCTCCCTCGTTTATTGGAATGTTTGCTCAAACAGCAATTTCTTGACAAACTCTCAGCTAGGCGATCTTATACCTTTATTTCTTTGCACAGGCGTCCACTCAACATCCTTTAGGCTACATTTTTTACAACTATACAATTGTACCTAATGTTGTTACACTTGAACTCAATCAGCCGGAAGAAGGTTAACTGGTTTGGCCTTCAATGACTGGTTTGTTTTTATCCCGGACGATCGGTCAAATAATAGGAAAGTAGCGCCCAACAATGAGGTGCACTCGACACAAGCATATATTTGCGGTACAACGTTTTATGAGTGTTCTTTGTATGTATTGTGATGCTTTTAAATTTTGCATGCCAGTCGCTGTAAGTCCTGCCTACGAAAAGCGTTAAGTTCGTTTTTATAAACTATTCATCAGTATTGTTACGTGCGTAGAACTTATTCACTCGTTTATATATGTAAGGTTGCTTTGATAAAATGTTCACTGGAGAAAGATTTTTTAAACATGCACTTTTGACTTTATTCATTCTTTACTTTTTAACTTTAATTGCTGATTTCCCTCTACATCAGCTTACTCGTTATCACTATTTCGTCTGTACTGAATGTCTCGATATTTGTTCACAGTTCCTCTTGAAATCTATGTTATCGTTAAAATTATTAATATGACAATTCCTTGTTCCCTGCTAATATGATGTTCCCTGATAATAATAAATGTTTTTATATCAATTCAATCAATGATCGTAGCAAATAATTTATTGGATTTTTCCCGTAATTCTCGATTGGTTTTTCAACTGAATTATGATGTAAGCTCTTCGTAAGTGCACTATATATATGTAAGGACGTCAGGCAAGCTTGTACTTTCTCAGCAGAGAATTAAATTGCAAATGTCTCACTATTATATACTTCCATTAGGAACTATTAAAAATTGTGGTCGTGATAATTGACGTTACATTCACGGGAATTAAAACATTCTTCATAAATTAGGGAATTTAACGCGAAGATTCGTTGGAAGAAAACCTCTAGTCCGCAGTTTCTGCGTCCATAAAAAATGTACAACTCGTCAAATTCGACTCTAGTTCAGGTATTAGCAACTGGATTAATTTTTAGTTACGTTGAATCCATGTAATTTTTCAACGATGTCTTTAATTCAACTGATGATAGCGCAGGTTGACTGCATTGCATGCAAATGGATAAATGCAACTAAGTTTCAAGTGCATCTGTAGCTGCCAGTTTCATATCTTGAATTCAGCGATGGTAGAAGATGGTTCAATGGTGATATAGATAGAATGGTTAACAGTAAAATAGATAAAGTGGTTCACAGGAGACTTAGATTAGATTTTTCACTGGTGATATTATGTAGAAATGTTCACAAGGGACCTAGATTGAACGGTTCCCTGGTGATATACCGCAAATAGAATGGTCCACTTGGGACTTAGATTGGATTGTTCCCAGGAGACCGGAATTGCTTGGCTCACTGATGATATTAATAGTATGGTTCACATGAATTGTTCACATATCTACAAAGTAACCGAAGCTCGAGAAAAAATATCCCTAAACCAAACTTTGGTTACGTTTTCTTCAACAGGACATGTTCTATTATTGTTCAACGTTTATTTTAATGACAATAAAGCTGATTTCGTTTCATGGACGTACTCGTAGTTGTGATTTAGTATTGTATCAATTGCCATCCTGAACGGAGATGGTTGTGTTCGAAGTATTATTCTTGTCTGAGGTGTAGTGACGTACGCTTGATTAAATTAATCCTTAACTTCATTCTTGTAATTAATAATGATTGAGGGGAAGTTGGATACTGTGCAGTACGTCTATGGTTATTTATATTGAAGGATAATATCTATTAACAGTTCAGGGTATTATTGTCACACAAGTTAGTGTAGTGATTGACCCTAAACTGTTGTAGAATTTTACCATTTAATGTACTATAGAAAACTGACGTGTTCCTCTGTACCACACTCCCCCTTAATTAACGATTCTGCGTTATTTTCCTCAATGCGTAACGCGAACGCCCGCTACGTTGTGGGCTGTGAAACGCATCGTAACGTTAATCGATTCGCATTTGTTGTTCCATTTTCTATGGCTTATTTACGCGTGAGCGTTTGAATATCGATGTAAGAATATAGTCTAATTGAAAGTGTTGTTTTTAAGAAAATTTAAATTTGTACGCAAATTTTTTAAGTGTCTCGAAAATTGCTAGATTCCACTTGCACAAATTTCCCGGCTTGCGATGTGATCTTCGTGAGCTTCGGAATCAATTTATTATTGTTCACGTCGTTTTATTTCACCTTTAGAATTGATTCAATCCGGATATAAGAACATATTATTATTATATATTATTTCTCCAGAGTTGTGAAATTATTCCTAACCATTTGAGCGATACCGCATAGCTTGATGATTCTCATATCCGTATGAAGAAACCATTACAATCTGCAACACAATATAAAAATTAATAATGATTATAAATTTTATAAAATACGAAATTTGCTGTTGTACTTCAGGGCCGTGACTCTGTCTAACATAACTGATAAGCATACTTTACCGCGACAGTAAATTTCTAAATGTGTACTGATCTGTATTGATGAATTCGGTGACCATGACTGCGCAGGAATACCGGCTGGCGAACGATCTCTTAAAGAAGTCGAGGCCGATGTCTCTTGTTTTCCCGGAATATTATAATTCCAGTTGATCTAGCGACGAAGATTGTCGTAGCGGGAAAGTCGTAAACGCAACGCGACTCCCTATACATTCTTATCGGCTAGAAAAGCAAGCACCGTGGCAAGACAGTAAGTGGCTTACAAGTGCTGATGAAATATAACGTGATGATGAATGAATGTTAATCACAGAAAATTCTTCCTACATAGAGAGTTTGAGGGTATGTAAACGGAGGGAGAGAGAGAGAGGAGCAAACAAGTTTCGAAAGTATAGCACAAGCTTTATAAGCTATATTCTAATGAACTTGTCGAATTTAAAGCAAATTTCAGCATCAGAATATTAAAAAACATCAATCTTTAGTCTTCAATTTCTGCTTATACTTGTGCATGTCGATGTCTTGGCAACACAAATCCTACTACAATTTTTTCGGTGTACGTCCGTAGAGGTGAAACTCATCGTTCTCCGAAGTGTCGTAGACAATAATCACCATAATTGTAAGCTTAGGCAGAGGTAATACGTATGAAAATGCCTAGGCATGACGATAGTTGAACTGAACGTAACCTTGGCATGCAAAGCGTCACTAAGGTCGCCTCTCGCGCTGCTCTAGCGGAGCGACGATATCACGATCAGCTGTGATGGCCGTGCGGTCCCTCGCTGTCTCACGTAGTCCGCACGCAGTCGACCGCCGGACGTGGTAGTGCACGTATGTGGTATAGCGCTCATGCAAAGGTCATTGAACATTTCGAGAGAGATTACACTACGCTTATTAATTTCTACTACAAAATTCGCGAATTTTTGAGATACTATAAGGAATTCTTCTTTCCTAGAAAATCCTTTCAGGGTGGCCCAGTGGTTACAGTTCAGAGTACCAAGATTGGCGCAGAGAAGCGCGGGTTCGATCCCAGCTCTGTGCGACAGTTTCTGGTCAGAATCTGCAATGAGGCCGGGCGGTTAAGCAAAGCAGAATTGTAGCAGTGAGTTGTGCGTTCGAGACCGCAAAATGTTGTGAATGTTCTGCGATCTTAAGAATCGGCGACAGGCCTACGGCCTAATAAATGCTGAAACCGCTATTTTTATTCATTTATGGTTGCATTGCAATAAGGAAATTTTAAAATTCCATATATATTGCCATTCACGAAATAGATGGTGATAGAACTGAAAAATGTCATGCAAAAATATGTGTTTGCGTTTTAAAACTAAAGACAATTGTAATGAATTAAGCTCAATTTCTTCATTTAATTACTAGCGGCAACAAATGCTGGTTGATGGAACATAGCAATCGCTATGCTGTTTTTAGCGCATTTCCTCATTTATGGAAAAAGGCGCTATTGTGCTCGTCATGTCCGTCCGTCCGTGACTTCACGCGTTCACGGACGGACGGACGGGCGAGAAAAAGCGCTCTGTGTCACTCACTGCAGTGAGGACTGATTTATTTTTTTTATCCTAGGCTACTACTGAGGCAAAAATTATAATTCTTCATTTAAGTTTGCTGGCATTTTCATGAGCCTAATAGCAAGAAATGATTGATCTAGATTCATTTTATTCATAGTATAAAATCGTAGATATAACTATATATAAGATGTCTCGATGAAGCTAACAATCTGACATGTTAGTACACCAATGCTTGAAGATCGCTCTGTGTCAACAAATTGTTCAAGATTTGTACTCTATACGTTGCCGTTGTTTTAACATACCGTCAAAATGAAAAACTTTAATTTTGTTATATTTTATCTATAAACAAGTTTGGCTAAGAATTGGTTACAAAACCATGGAGTTGTAATTTTCTCATATACTGTGGTATAATGCAAATGATTTTTTTATTAGATAAGTTTGCATCGAAATTGTTCAACTTTTTTTAAGCGTACAGTTCATTTTCTTCCATCGTTCTTTTTCGTTATTCTTTCACAATCCTTTTTTAACCATTCTGATCACTTTCTTCATGTCAATTCTAGACAATTTTATCATTCATATAAGATTACTTCCGTTGACTGACGAATCAACACCCGATCTCCTCCAAACGAGTAACACCAATATACAGTGTCGCCTCAACTTCCTGCATCATCATATGCAATCTTTTAGTCGTCTAATGCGAGTTATAAGCTTTGTTAACATCTCAAAAAACTCAGCAATACAAACTCTACAACAGAACAATTTTTTTGGTGGCCGTGGTGGTGGAACCCCTGCTCGTTCTGGTATCGGACTTCACCTTGACAGTTAGGCAAGCTTTTCCCGCGCAGCGACAGGCGCTCGTGCAGACGACAGAAGCCATCGTGACCAACCCTCACAATGCGGCCAGATGTCGCAACGAGAGCATGTACGTGCGTGTGATTGTTTTCTCGCAGTTCAAGCGTAATTCCTGCTACGAAATGTGGGTGCAATCATTCAACGAAAACTCTTTTTACTTGCGTTAAACACGATTTCGGTGGTATTAAAGAGTTAAAGCCTTTTTAAGGGTAGAATTAAATTTAAAGGGAACGAATATTTGTATTTCCTTATCATATTCGGTCCTGGATAGCCAAACTTCAGCGTAATAATTTTAATGGAGGCTCAAACCCAACTAGATAATTTTTGAGATTAGAGAATTCCAAACAAATTCCTTTATATCAACTATCGTCATTCGGAATAACGTTGCACCTATTTAAAATTAGGTAATTTTACTAAAAGAAATGCATCTTTAAACTCACATTTAGCATTAGATTCTCTTTCAACTGTTCCTTAGAACTTTGGAAGAAATCTTAATTTGACTTTTTTGAACAAAACTTTAATCGACTAATTAAAAAATTGTTCTAACAGTAACTTCCCTCTCATATGAATGCCGCACGATTCATCTATAATATTATATGTATATCATCATATAATATCAGGCTTAACAAATTACGAAGAAACTCTATGAAATATGCAGCAGAAAAGTCTAAGCTAATTGACTTCAGAAGTGAATAAATACGTGTCGCGGTATTGTCAGTACCATGTGAGACTATGGAACTAATTTAATATCCGCTACAGCGATCACTTTAACTTTATTACGGCTGCGCTCTGCGCTTGCATGCTGGAAAGTGTTCCTATTTTATCCAAATTAATTTATGACATTTATTCCAGACAAATGTTGGGAAAATGAAGACCTTTCCATATATTTTATTGCTGTGTCAATGCGTTATTGCCAATGCAGTCTCACTCAACACGTCAAACAATGACGCGAATGAAGAATTTCGTAATTTTAATCAGAATTTGCAGAAATTCATGCCAAATCCCAATATTTTAGAATCGAGGAATACGTGGACAGAAAAACAAAGGCCCGACCACGGCATCTTGCAGGGCTTGAACTCAAACGATGTGGGTTTGAGCGTCAAGAATATCGAAGGCTTTACTGGAGCTATGCTGGTTAGGTCACGAATCATCGAAAAAAGTGGTAATAATGATGTTAATTCATATAAAAGAGAAAGATCTTCGCGTCACCAAAACACAGGAGATGTGAAAATATCAGAGACCGCGGCACATCGATCAGGTGGAGACAGGAGTAAATATTCAGGTGAGTACGGCGAACATTAATTGAATTTTATTTATTAATGCTCAAACAGCATGCATTGTAGGAGCTATGTATGAGATATACGATAAATATCAACGTTTGACTTATGTATATGATAGAAATAGGAATTTTCTTTGATGCAAATGATGTTCATTCGATGTACACGAAAAAATTGTTTATTTTATTGTGTTCGAGGCTTTTTGATAAAATGAATATAATTAACATCAACATTATCATCAGGAAAATCAATCATCGGTCAACAACCTGCAGGCGCCAAGCCAAAGCATATTTTGCTCACATTCGTGAAGCCCCGTGAACAGGACGGAAAAAATTCTCACAGCGTCTCTTCGCCCATTCCCTCTGCAGTAAAAATAATTGCTGACGATTCTGATCTCAAAGTAGAATACTTGCATTCAGCTGGCGAGAAGCTGGTAGATCGGCACAAAGAGAAGAATAGATTTCCAGATTCCCAGTCATCTACGCGCCTAAACCTAAAAATACCAGGAGGAGTGTCGGTAAACCCAAAGAACGAAAACTCAAAATTCAAAATCGAGAAGAAGAGGGTCACGTCAACAAAGCAAAGTGAAAGTGCCGGGGACGATATTCTGGAATCTGACTTGATAAAAGTTAAAGGTAAACCACCTCCGCATGAAGATCCAGACATAATTCACCTATCTCAAACCATCGATAGAACCCTTTCTGTCACTGGATCGATATCCACCAGGACAATAACGAACACCGTCACAGAATCAGCTGGTCTGGGAAACAGACAACCCATATCAGCTGTCGTCACTACCAAGGTTTTAACGGTCACGTCTACTACCATTACGACTACTACCAAGACGGAGACGTCAACAGTGGCCGTCACTCCCACGTCTCCCATAACAACCATGACCATGACGAGACCGACTAAAGGTATCTTACTAAACCCAATGTCAACAAGGATCTCAACGCTAGAACCGTCATTACCTTCCATTCGCCCAACATCTGTCATGGAGACCGCTACCGAAACTTCTTTGCTTGACTCTACGCATCCTGATTTTTTCTGGCCCCTCAATTTGAGAGACAGAGGGCAAGGTTCCGGAAATACGACTACTAAAGAAACCGACGAAGAGGAAAGCGTGAACGGCTTTGGAATGCAGACAAACATCACACAGATTATGATGCTCAAGGACCAAGCACAAAACAGTTCAAGAGTAAATGAAACCAAAATACTATTATTCACGATACTCAAGAACATGACTAACATGACCGATACCAGAATCCAAACTCTGAATGAGATCCTCAAGACTCCTGAAGACATCACATTTTTTTTGCAGACGTTACTCAGGAGGATCAACGAAATAACTAATCAGACTCGAGAAGCAACGAATGATGAAAACTCCTCCAGCGGCTTTTTTGCTGTGATCCGAAACACGGACCAAGAACAAACCGAGCCCGAAAGTTTGATTCCTCACGATGCCATCAACACAAACATAGGAATTTGGCCGAAAAGTAACGCAACCAACAAGAAACTTGGCGTCGAGAGATCCAGCAGCACTCCGACTGTTGCTGATCCTTTCCGCTGCCGCAAGCCGGGCGTCGAATATCCAATTCGTAAGCATCCTTCCTAATAATTTCATGCGGTTTCACATCACTGATGATATATTGTAGAAAAAACACTTCCGAATCTTTTAGTAAATATCTATTTGTTTAATAAAATAATATTCCATGAAGGAATTTGGTTTTCAGAAATCGACTACACTGAACTGCGGGCACGGATGGACTCAGGTGCCTTGTTCCTCATCGACGTGCGCAACGCCTCGGAGCTCGAGGCCACCGGGCGGCTGCCGTGGAGCATCAACTTGCCACGTCAGTGATTGTAGCGGGCGAGGCGTGCAATTTTAAGGAAAATTTAGTATATGACACGGTTGTTAGTTAATGCACAAATAATTTTTCCTGGCAGTTGACTTTCAAGAAAAATGCAACGCATCGCTAAATTGTTAATAAGTGAAAAAAAGTTATATACGTCCTGAATATTCCTAGATGAAATCTTACTGCATCTAAGCGGTGTTTTCCAACGTACTGAGGGTATTAATCGGAAACCTACGACCATATTTTTCTATAATGCTTTCCAAACCCATGCTTGAGTACGAGGTATTGATTAAACTAATTAACCTAGAACTCTGTTAGCTTGCCCATGTGCAATAAGCCTAAAATGAATGTTTGATATTTACGTGTTTGAGGCTAAGTAGGATTGCCTTTTCGAATACTTGTTACAGTACCCGGGTTTTATAATAGCTTGTATCGTTTTACATTATTTCTAATCTAAATGATATTGATCTCACCTTGAACAAGACTTTTGTTGGCGTAAAATTGCAAATGAATGGTGTCAGTGTTGTAGTTCGCGACTGGATTTTGTTATTGCATATGTCGTTTTAATACTTTAAATCTTAATGATATTACTAGTACTGTGAACAAGACGGTTGTTACCTTAACAGTGCAATTGAAGTTTGTTGAAGTTTGTCTGTGTAAACTGTGTTACAGTTCACGAGATCTTCAAGGCTTTCAAGCTGGAATCTTCATCGTTTCAGTCGAAGTATGGCTTCCCCAAGCCCAAGGCACAGAGCCCCATAGTGGCGTTCACAGGCGGCAATGACGACCGGGCGGTCGAGGCTTGGAACATCGTGCAAAAATTCGGCTACTGCAACGTCAAGTAAACTTGAATGCTCGAAAATAACTAACTTTACTATTAATTTACCACTTTACTTTTACCACTTCGTACACTACGCTGAGGGTTTAAGAACCATCAACAGCTTTAATATGCAGCATACTAATTCATTATGGCTTTTGGAAATTATTGTTGGCATCAAATTCAAAGCATATGCTCATGACAGGAGTAACAGTAGGGCATGTCAACTATTTTACATATTGAAGATTACATTACATCTCTCTGCCACGTCAATCAGTACACTTACTTTTGTGCCATTACCACCCAAAATTCCCTTTAAATTTTAACCATTAAGATATGGAATAATTGACGCATCGCACCGTCTCCCATGTCTCACTGCACCTCGCTTTCCCCTGCCTATTGAATTATGACTATTTCAATAGCGACTGCGGCTGAAATTCCGTATTTTATCATAAACTTTTTGCCAAGTATTGTTGAAATATAAGTTTTTGTGCAGACTCTACATCGGCGGGCACGTTGATTACGTGGCAAAAGGCGGTTCGCTCGTGCCGTTTTTCCGCAATGAAAACGAAACCTTGGACGACGTAACGGATTTTCCTGATGCCAGCGATTTAAAGTCAGAAAATCTTCGGACGTCAAGAAGTCTAAATTTTAGTTATGACTCTGATACTTCGGAAAACGATAGCGATTTGATTTCAGTAGACAACGAAGAAGCTGTAGGAGCACTGAAAAATGATTCCAACCAATTGAAAAATATCACAGAAAAGGTTTCTGACCAATTCAAATTCACAACTGGTAATGGAAGCTATCACTCGAGTAAACCGCAAGCTTTTGCAGCAATACAGGATAACTTGAAGGTTTCAGTTGGCGAAGATGAAGCAAGATTCGAGCAGAAACTTTCCAATAAAACTGAAGATCCATCATCTTTACGAATTGCTGACGGTATCGTTGCCGATAATTTTGATGCGGTTCAGAACGCAACGGCTTCAAAAGAAATGCATTCACGGACAAAATTCTTGAGTTTATCGGGTTCTAGTGAGATCATTAACTCATCGCCTGGGACTCACTATGTCCACACAACAAAAATGTCTCCGAAAAATGAGGAACTAGTATTTCCTCTAACAACGGAAGAAAGTCCAACAGCAATAGAGACTCCTTCACTCACTACAATTAGTGATTCCACTTCAATTAAAAATAATGCCGACCATCATCTAAAAATCGACGAGCCTGTAACAAAACCTGGATCTTCAACGTATCTAAAAAATTCAGATAAAAAAAGTCGTGACGATAATGAGAATAAACTAAATAAAAATTCGCGAGGTGCACAGAAACGAAAGCACACAAACGCTCATCAACTGCGGCCTACTGTTGAATAAAATTTAGAATTAGATTCTCCATAATTTAAAGTTAAATCACTAACCACATTAGTATGGTCGGGAATCATCTACTGTCATTAGTCTCAGACTGACACTAGTTTACATTAGTTTCAAACTCGGTTGGAGTTTAACTGATAGATTTTCAAGTAATAGTGTTTATAAGTCTCATGAAATATCCACTGTTCCGAGCTTATTTGAATGAAGGATTATCGCCATCTATCTAAAATGTGCCCTTTTCTTCCAAACTTCTAAGGAATTTTTAATCATAGTCTCTGGTGGCAAGGTTACCATACGGGGATATTAAGTCGTAATACCGATACCGTAATGTTCTAGTGGCAAATACCAAACCTACTCGACCAGAAAAATTGCAGTGACATTGCTTTCAATAAATTAGATTTGAATAAAAATGTTCTTTTAGGATTATAGAGCATCACAACTCAATATCATAACATCTCAATATCATTATTGGATTTTCATGAGACACTACCGGAAATTCATTTTACATATCTGGCTTGGATTAAAACGAAAATATAAGGAAAGCTTTTGCCTCATCATCGAAGTCTAGAGTTAGCGTTGTCTATGACGTTCTGATCGCGGCTCAAGTAAGCGTTGTATAGTACAAAACGTGAACACCATAGAAAATAAAAACATTAATTACTTGCGTCTTTTTTTACTATCAAAAGTTGCAATACAAACATAAGAGAGCTTGGGGTCGCTTTATTTTATTATAAACGACGAATTTCCCTTTGGGACATCTTGCGATTATTGTTTATCGGGAATTAAAACGGTCTGATTGATAGTCGCACGGTCACGATCAGCCAGACGAACTTTTTCGGGTGGTGCCTTCAAGCCCGCGTTCGATGGGCAGTCCCTTGGCTTGCCAGTCTAAGAACGAACCAAAGTAAACCCTGCGCAGAGATGATAAGTAGGCATATAATATAATAAATATACAACCAATAAGAAAAAGTTTAATGAGGCATACGCAACAGAAAAAGGATGATTTTCATTTTTGGAATTTTCGTTTTATACTTCGGTGTATTAACTAACAACTGAATAATTTGAAGATCGACTAATGCTGCACCAATTTCTACTCCAGACTTTATTTTTCTGCCACTTTTGCTATTAATAACAGCACCATAAAGCCATTACAACCACCACCTTGACAACCACAAAACCATAAAGCGGTAGGTACCCTTACTTCCTCCACCTTCACCACCAAAACCACAACACCATGTAGCGAAAAGCACCATAACTACCATCATCATGACCACCATAAAGCGACAGGCACCACCATAACCACCCACCTGGCATGACAGTACCCCAGTGGGGACAGACTCCGCCAAGCTTCCAGCGCCGGTCCGCCAGATCGACATGAAAGAACCAGCTTATCAGCTGCTGGCTTCTCGAAGCCGTACTGGACATTGAAGGCTGCGGACTCCAGCTTAAACGCAGCGACCAATTCCGGCACTGATGTGGGTTCAAGTCTAATTAAAAACTTGAGATTTTAATATTAAAATACTTTGAATAAATATAAAAATTAACTGCCCCCAAATCGGTCCAAGACGGATTCAAGTTATAGACCACAACCCCGAGCGCCACTCACGCGGCACGTTGAAAGACCCAGGGATGCGGCCGTCGTTCGCGAGGTCCTCGGCAGGCCGCACGTCCACCACAACCAGACTCTTGTTGGCAATGCCGGGCAGCAGCGCCTCTGCTTCTATGCCTAAGTTTTGTAAATTATGTAATTAGTCGCGATTAACAATACATGCACTCGATAGTATTCGGCTTTGTTATGCCTTTAATTTGAAAATTAAGATAACTAAGCCTTTGCTCAATTGACCCAAGTTTAAGTTTAAAATATGACTAATAATGTAATTTGAAGTATAGGCAAAATAGCGGTCGGATTTAACGTTCCTATAGAAACAAGTTCCAACCTGCAGGCTCCTCCGGGCAGGCCGGTTCAGGATCCGTGACATTTGCTAAAAAGTGAAGAAAAATATAAATAAATTAATTCAAAAGAAACACATGCAATATAGAATATTGTATAATGCACATTCCTATTAGTATGATATGTTCATTGGGCTGGGTCACATCAAGTGATTGATTACTCACCAGCTGAAAATTATTTCTCGTCCAACCGTTCTTGTAGCGATTCTTATTACAACATATAAAGTAATATATATTAAACCTTCTTATATATCAAAAATACTTCTCATAATAATTTAATTCCTATGCAAGAGTCAATCATGTACAGAATTACAAAGTGCCGCCTCGAATGAAGCTCAGATCCCAATGAACAATTGATTCTAAAACAGCAATATTCCAACATCAGTCCGATCATCACAAAGTGTCAAACATTAGACGCTATTGTGGTCATTGTTTCCATTTCTTATTCGCCTAGAATTTTACTTTGTGAGGGAGGACACAAATGAAGAAACAAGTCACTGCAGTTGTGTTTTATTTACAGGTACAATAATAACGTCAGTGTGTTTGATAGTTTTGCGCTGCTCACTGTCTTCTGGGATATTGTACACTGACGGAAGTCCAGAAGTCCAGTCGATGTTTCTTCAAATCATAAAGCCGCCTTTTTGGATGGCACTCCTTGTGGTTATTGCGTCATTTGATCGTCATTTTCTATCGGTAAGTGAACATTTCAGATCAATTCGACTAACTTTTTTGGGTGGTGCCTTCAGGCTCGTGTTCGATAGGCAGTCCCTTTGCTTGCCAGTCCAAGAACGACCCAAAGTAAACTCTGCGCAGAGACAATGAGAAGGCCGTGGGTAGAAAATGTTCCACCAACTCATTTGAAGCGAACTCAAATGAAACTCGCTTGTATAGTAAATTAATTCATGTGTTTGTAAATGTAAATTTGTGAAGACATTTATTCAGTCTTAGATCATAAACTAATAAAAGTATACAGTTATCCCTCTGAATTTCGTACTTCATTTATCGCACAGTATCATTTAACGTGTTCTCATCTATCAAGCCGCAACAAATATCACAAAATGTGAAAATATTGAATCGCGAAAATATTGACTGGTGACTCAAAGTAGAGAATGTAAAGAATTTACAGCCTAATCAAGTCACTTGCAAGCATGAAATATGGTTACTTCGAACGAGAATGTTTAGTTCTCGGACCATCGACTAGGAAGCAAGGTTCAACAATGACTATGTTAAACGCCATTATGTGTTGAACGGATTGACGATTCGATACAAGAGTTTCGATACACCACCATGACACGCTAGGTACCATTACTGCCAGTCTACAACCACCATTACACGATAGGTTCCATTACTACCACCACCATGACACGCTAGGTACCATTACTACCACCACCATGACACGATAGGTACCATTACTACAACCACCATGACACGATAGGTACCATTACTACAACCACCATGACACGCTAGGTACCATTACTACCACCACTATAACGAGACACATCTCCTCACCTAGCATGACAATACCCCAGGGGCGACAGTTGTCGCCAGGCTGTGGTCGCTCGTCGGCCAGAACGGCAAGTAAGAACCAAGTTTTCTGCCGTTGGCTTGTCGAAGCCATACTGTTCCTTGAAGGCGGCAGGCTCTAACTTGAACGCTGACGCAATCTCTGTCACTGATTTAGAAACATTTTTAATTTAGCATTTAACTCAAGCTTAAGAAAGAAATGAGCATGAAGCATGTGGAAATAGATTAAAGAAAAAAGGTTCTACACTCAGCGTTATGAATGAGTGTACTAGATGCACTTTTTGCCCGTCATCCTGACCCTGTTTGACCCTGCAAAAATGATGTATCAGTGCTACGCCCGCTCTAGGCTCGTGCAGTGAAAGTGTGCCACTGCTACAAAAACATAACTTATTCACTTCTCTCAGTGTATTAATCACCATATTCGAACAGAACAACCCCGCGCTCAGAAAGATGAACGGTTCTTGTTCAAATAGTGACCTACTTCCTGCACGTAGCACTGATACGTACTTTAGCCATAAGGGAAGTGAGCCAAGGTGACCTACACGAGACAAAAAGGGCATTAATATTTGGACAAAATCTCGCTTAGTTCTCTGAGAGCAAGCGCCACTCACGCGGCACGTTGAAAGACCCAGGGATACGGCCGGTGTCCTCGAGTTCCTGGGGCGTCCGCACGTCCACCACCATCAGAGTCTTGTTGGCAATGCCGGGCAGCAGCGCCTCTGCTTCTATGCCTGTGTTTGACGAATATATCCATTTTCAGTGAATCATACATGATTTTTTGTAGGGGCAAAATTGTGTCAGATCATTTAGGACAAGGAACCAGGGCAACTGAAACCCTGCTGCTCGACATACATGTTGAGTGAATTATCCAATTTTTGGCTAAAATTTCAAAGCATTTTTGCTTCAAAGACCTTACGGAATTTTTTTATTGAGTGGTATCAATGCATGCAACGTCCAGATCCGCATTCTAAATTTCTTCATCAAATTAGGCTGTAAAAACTAAAGAAACTATTTAATGATTGTACTATTTAATGGTTGTTCCATTGAATTGCTGTGCTATTTACTGGTTGTACCATTGAATGGCTGTACTATTGAATGGTTGTACCATTGAATGTTTGTACCATAGAATGGTTGTACCATTAAATTATGAAAATAATATTTTACCATTAGCCATGTTTGAAATACTTCCAGGTCCAGACATACATATGTGCAGGCTTCGTGTGTTGAATTAAATGCAAATGGAAAATAGAACACAAACATAAAGCATATCATAAAACGTATAACTATAATTTTAAGTACGGGCTGAACATATCACAAAATAAAAGATATTTACATGTAAATTAATTCCAACCTTTTGGTTCCTCCGGGCAAGTCGGCGTTGCTTCCGCGGCATTTACTGAAAAATACCAAGTAAATTAATACAAATTAAGTTAACAAATTGTAAAAGTTTTTAAATTCGGGATAAATTGCACTACCAGAGCAGATTGTGCGTGCTTGTCAACAAAAATCAAGGCTGCATTGATTTTTTTGCCGGACTTCAACACCTCAAAATAATAGAAAATACAGAGATTTTCTATACAGAGATTTATAGTACCTTGAAATTCTTATGCTCTTACTTCAAGTCCTACGGCGAATTCAAGTAAAAAGTTATTTTTAAATTTTAAATTTTTATTTATTTATTTGTTTATTTAAATTTATTTGTTTTAAATATAAATACGTAATAATAAAATGCTATCCTTAATTGAGTAAAGTTAAACAATCTAAGTTACGGAGGTCTACGTAAATGCATGAAACTATTTTTTGGATTTAAAATGCGTAGTTTGGCTCAATGGTACAAAAAAGGCTACGAAAAAGTGTCTTAACATCATTATCAAAATGTATATGTACCAACTAGCGCATATAGGTATATTTTAGCGTGAAGGATTTATTTAAGTTTCAACAAGCATTTAATACCGTCATAGTTAAACTATGCACAATAGGGTAGTGAAAATTAAATTCGACATTGACATACTTAATAAATAATCTTATTACAATTTTGTGATCCCAGACCTGCGAGCACGTCTTGCCAAGGCGAGCAGACGACCAGGAGCAGCAACAGACAGCGGAGAGAAGCCATCTTAATTAATTATCTTTATTCAATGCGATTATCTGTACTAAAAGTATCAAAATATCAGTTATATAGAACTTGTTTCATTTTACATGCATTATGTTCACATATGATAGGTATCAATAGCTTGGGTTTATTTTCTTATATACAGTCAAATGACGTTAAACTTCTTTGAAAATACGTTAGACTTCTCATCCACGTGGGGTGAAAAATAGTATAGACTTCATGGTAAAATATGTGACCTGTAACATAGGCCATAGCCCTTTCACCAGGCATGACCTTGCACTCGCCGGCCGCCGAGAAGCGAACACAACATTAACTTATATCTAATAAGGACCTAGTTTAACCTTGCATGCATTATCTAAATAATATTTACAAATATTTCAGTTTAATCTTTTCCCTATCATCATACACGAATGTTATTAAATATAAAAACATTCGCCATTTGCACTTTAATACCAACGACATTTCTAGTCAAGAAAAGTACAAGAATCGGCGACAGGCCTATCCAGGCCTATTCTTCAATGCCGAAGATACTATACTATACTATACATCATATAGAAAACAGCGACAGCAGGCGATGCCATTCCTGATAATATATTCCGAAAGTGAGCTGGCGACCATCTCGCCCTACTCTTCAGCGGGAAAGTAACGGCAGTTTTCGTTGTGACTTATGTTGTACGGAACGCATATTGCGCTATATATTAACCTGTCGTCAATAAAAAAAAATATTTGATAATAAAATATTTGACCGTAACCATCGTATCTTAAGGCATAGCAACTAATGACAACTATAGCGTTAGTTGTAGCTTCTAGATTCTAGAATTTTTCTACAAGTTTTACCCTCTACAAAAATTAAAGTAAAATCGAGAAAATTCACACAGTGTTAAATACAAACCGTTTATTTTCTTATAGGCTTAACCTTTGAAATAGGCTCTTTACAAAATACACGTATAAATCTGTGGGAAATCACTATGTAACAATAAAAAATCAAAAACTTGAAAGAATATTTTTTAGGTTAAACTGTGGTAGCTTGACAGGTTATGCGAAGTAATCAAAAATTGTTTTACCTTGCGTGGCTTGCCAAGCCAACGAAGAAGATTGACTAGATTTATTTTTTTGCTAATTAAGCAACGAAAGGCGGTGTTTAGGGGATACCGTACGGAATTGGTAATTAGCAATAAATCGTGGTATCGCACTTAACAAAAGACTTCGATAATTGACTACACAAAATTGCATTCAAGTCGTTTTTTTCTGAATATTTATAAACATTGACTCGTTTATATGAAAGAAACGTGTTCAGCCACAGCATTGAACCTGAAAGAGCAAAATATCAATCGAAATCCTTTTCATGAAACAAATTTTGTGTATTGGTCCCAGTTTCCCCCTGCAGCGACCACAAGTATGCAAATATAAATAAAGGGAAAGATCAATTGATCAAATAAGCTACGTTTTAACGCAGCAATATGGCAAAAACTTGCAATTCTTCTTTCCCCTACACCTGACGCAGTAGCCCTGACTGCTGCACGTAGAGTTGTTTTAAGGGAACACTGCACTGCATTGTAAGTTGTTATGACATCAGCTTCACACAGAAGTTTTTTTAATAAATAAGAATTCCAATGTCGTCATTTGAAGCCACTATTTTCTTTGCTGATGATCATATGTTCACCTACAGTTATTCAATTGTCCTGGTATCTATGGCATGTTGACATTAAACTTTTCAACTCACAATGTTGAATGTTCTAAGGTTCACAGCTAAGTATACATGAAGCGTTAGAACAAAACGTGAACTGAATGTGTTTCCTGTGCGACCTTTATTGCAAACTAATGTAAATTATAATAAGCTTGATAAGCCATTTTAATACTGTTTCTAAATTTTTAAATCTGATAAATAAACAAATGAATCAATGCTCAAGTACTCGGTAATAATATTTTGAAATTTGTGTCAGACATATTTCTTATTCAACCATAGTGAGTCTTATACTAAGTCATCACATGCCATGGACACAACAATGTAGATACCCGCAAACGCTGAATCGCAGTTCTCAGGACCGTCAAGCAACAGCCCCACACAATGACTTATGTTACAATGCAGCACCGGCCGCCTGCATCTTATTTATATACCCTTCGAGGATACTCCCCCTCCCCTCTCTGAATTAACCCTATACATGGGTCCGGTCTGAGCCAGATTTTCTCCCACGTCCTGTTCGAGATGCAGCCTCGGCTTTCATTCTTTTTTAGGTAATTCAAATAGATTGTAAGTAATTCAAATCATTCAACATTTAAATTTGATTCATAGCTATAAAATACCTTGATTGCTTTATCTTTTATTATTTTCTTGTCGATTATTTTCTTCTGGTAGGACACTTGCTATGACTAAATTTTTTATAGCAATATATCAACGGAGAGCATTCAAAAAATATTTGAAAAAATAAGATTAGACCTTATTTCTTAAAATTCTTTATACCTCATTTAAATGCCCTCCTTAATTTATTGGTTGCTTACAATTGTTCCCAGTCATCAATCTTACTTCTTCCATCCAATCAACGTAAACAGGATCCATATTGTTCACAAATGTTACATTATTTTTCTCAGATGTACCACTGTACTGTCTTTTCCTCACTTGGAACCACCAGAATGTTGCGAAAGCATTCATGTCTCATTGTTAGTAGACATAAAATACTGTCCACAAAACTATGCAGTTAAATAAGAGAAACTCTCCAACTCTTGCATTATAGGAAAATTAGAAAATTAAACATGTCCTAGTGCGCATTTGCTGTGCCTGGAAGAGCGGTCTAGTAGAACAGGTTTGGTCGAGGTTAGCCCAAAGTCAGCACAGTCGCCGTACTGGGACGAGGTTAATAAACTGTTAGCGCCGTTTTTGCCATAATAAATGTGGAGATAATATAATATACCGCAGTACCAATAAAATACGTCATGCCAGATTAAACCTAGCACCGTTTTCATAGAAAATCGATGTATCCGATAGTATGCACTATCAATTTATGTGTCACTTGTTAAATCACGAATAAAACCAGAGAGCCATTAATTGCTGATCATGATGAATTGGATGTGATAAGGTAGAAATCAAACAATGGAACTAAAAAATTGTACGGTAGATTTTACGACGTGTCAAATATCGCTACGTAACAACCCAAAGGCACAATTGAATGACGTAGAATAATATCATATATTATCAGCTTTGCCCGAGGGCAGGGTACCCATGGGGCCGATCAAAGCGAGAGCGAAAAGGTGTTGACAAACAATGATGGTCGTAGGTGGTGATAAATACGTCAGACAACAAAAAAGTTTCTGTATGGCGCCAGACAACGAGAGAACAGATAGGTGGTGCCAGCCAACGAGAGAAGAGATAGGTGGTGTCAGACAACGAGAGAAGAGATAGGTGGTGTCAGACAACGAGAGAACAGATAGGTGGTGTCAGACAACGAGAGAAGAGATAGGTGGTGTCAGACAACGAGAGAACAGATAGGTGGCGAAAATTATCGCTTAAATATCTTGACAAAAGACAAGCTCTCGTGACAAAGACGGTGATGGCTGCAATGATGGCCTAGCGCCTCAGAAGACGCTTGTCAAGCTTGCTTTTAATTGTGGCAAAAAATAACCGTCTGTCATTTACGCGGGGCTCTTCACTGCAAACGCGACAATAGCCGCAAAATCCTGGGTCCCTAATTCGTCCCACGCATTCATAGAAATTTTTTCTTAATCATTCCGACTTTCAAGCGTTCGAAGAAAGTTTCAGACTTTCACACTTTAAGGATTGTCCAATTAGCTGTTGTGAAAACATAAGCTATTTGACGCACAAATTTTTGTGTTGCGATTCAAATTCTTGGCGTATTGTATTTGTACGTAGAATTACTTAAAACAATGTTCGTTGAAAATGCAAATATACAAAAAAATGTATAAAACTTTTGCAGACCACCGAACAATCCTAAAATCATCAAACAAGGATCTAAATATTATACTAAAGCCTATAGAAATGCAAAGTTAATAGTTAGTTAGATTTGCACGTGTCTGAGACGATCTCTTATTCACCAGCGCCTACTACAGCATATATCGCTTTATATTATTAATACAGTGGGTGACTCTTGGCAATGCAAAACTTCCACTAATTACCTCATTATAAGCCCAAGAATATGAATACGTTTTATCTGTCCTCGTATGACCTCTACGGTCATAGTAGATGCTAGAAAGGATAAAGATAATAGGATGCGAACAACCAACCTGCTTTTAGAGAACGTGAAATTTTTTTAAACTCTACGGATTCAAATACCAGGATTTCTGTATCTTCATACGACATCGGTCGTTACCAAGCATTGCCTGACATTAATTTAAATTTTACACATATCTACGGCCCAAAACAGAGATACATTGGACTTTCAATTTAATCGTGTTTATTTTATTTTCTAGTGCACTTCATGAACAGTACGTGTGTTAACTATTAATAATCGATTTAGTTATGGGAGCGACACTAATCGAGCGTTACGTATTTTGCCAGAATTATCCGACTTTTCCCAACTTAGCTAAGAACGGAACAGAAATAATTAGGTTGTTAGCAAGTTGCACTGATTCGTTGTAATGCTTCGCCTTCTAGCAATAAAATAACACAGCAATTCAAATAAATTTTCCCATTTTAATCATTCACCAGTCCTATAAAAGATCATTAACGATCGATCTGTATTTCAAAAAGGCGCCAAATGGATACAAAAACGGATTTTATAAAATAGAAATTAGAAGAAATGGGTAGTACACAACTGAAAAAAATCGAATTGGAAGAAAAATATATCAAGCGAATGTGTGAAAATAGTCCAGCTCCAAAAATGCACTGAAAATTTCAAAAGATTTGTCTCTATAATTGTTCTTTAATTAAGCGGAAACTTGTGACAAAAAGTAAATTACCTGTAATTTAATTCTAGGCAAATCGAACTACTTGCATATCGCAGAAAAATAATTATAAATTCAAAAATCAAAGGCGGACAATTCTTGTTTCAAACTTCAAAGTGTAAACGTCCCAATTTCCTGTATTAAAACAATTAAAACCTGCACCTTAATGCTGGAAAAAATTCAATAACCAGTAAAATCTGCACCTCATGCTGTATTGAGAAATAAATAATCTTGGACGGCAAGAAGCTGACGCCAGCGACCATAAGGACGGGACGTTTGCGATTTAAAATCATCGACATAAACGGTAACAGAGAGAAGACGTTTGCATTTTTGAGAAGCTGAGGTAGACGTTCATGGAGAGCTGAATGAAGCGTTTATAATTAACTGACGTTGACGTCGATAAAAGCTGACGTGAGCGTTCATAAGGAGCTGACGACGTGTTTACCAAGAGCTCACGACGTGTTTATCAGGAGCTGACGACGTGTTTATCAGGAGCTGACGATGTGTTTATCAGGAGCTGACGACGTCTTTATCAGGAGATGACAAGAAAAATTTTACTATAAGTAGGTGACGCTGCTGTTTACGAGGAGCTGACGTAGGTGTTCATTTAGTGCTGACTTGAGGCGTATATAAGGAGCTGACGCAGGTGTTTATCAGATGCTGACGTAGGCATTTACGTGTGCTGACCTGAAGCCTTTATCAAGAGCTTTCGTAGGTGTTCATTAGGCACTGACCTGAGACGTGTATAAGGCGCTGACCTGAGGCGTATATAAGGCACTGACCTGAGGCGTATATAAGGAGCTGCCACGAAGAGCATGCCACAGTAGCACACGAGCTGCCGCGGACCAAGCATGACCTCACGCCGCCTCGCGTCCTGTGGTCTGCTGCCGCTGCTCATTGTCGCTACCGCGGCCCTGTATGACAGCCCTTATCGCGTGCCGTACGACGATGGTGAGTAAAACACATTCATCTTATGCTTTAATGCATAGAGTACTTATATAGTGTATAAACTTAAATAGTGATTTAAATTATATAATGCTTTGACGTATCTAATACTTATCTGATGTTTTAATTTTCCTAATTTTCGTCCAATAGATTATCTTACATAGTAGGGCAACATGGGGCAGCGCGCCCCCCCCCCTTTTTTTTTAAACCAAATTTTTGATGAAGTTTTAATTGATACGAGGTGGTTCTTTGTTTTATTTAAAAGTACAACTAATGAGGAATGTATGATGTGAATTAGACGCCTATAGGTTTATTCAATTTTTAATGAAACACTATTTTGTAAAAAGTGTCAAAATGGTCCCATTGCCCCACCCCTGGGGCAATGGGCCCATTGGCTTGAAGCAAGGCACCCACCCTTGGTCCCTTTACAGTAAATGCATATTTTTCGTTTAAAAATGAAAAAAAAAACACTTTACCGTTAAAAATAAGAAAATGTAATAAAAAATATGACATTCACTCATTTAGTAACAACTGAAAAAATCATATACTTAACTTGAAAAAATATACTCTTGGCTTAAAAAATCTATCACTGACGTGAAGAAAAATATTTCATTGACATAAAAATATATATCCTTGACTTGGAAAATATATCCTTGCGATAAAAAATTCGTCCTTGACATGAAAAAATGTATCCTTGAATAGAAAAAATATATTTAGTTGATCAGAAAAAAACTTCGTTCCAGTTTCGTCCATAATCCAGATATTATGTGCAGAGAATTCTTACCTAATCGTGATTTCAGCCAACACCATAAAATCTCAGCAACTTTTGGCTCATTGGTGTTGACTGAAATAAACTTTTGGCAAGGCAAGAGTCAATAACTCGATAAGGGGTCATAAATACGCATAACTAGAAACTAAACCTGCTGCATTGAGGCGGCAAATCAAAAAATCATGCAATATGAAGTGTAATTTGTAATTCAAAAAGCTAGTCATAGTTTGAAAAGGTCATTGAGACAAATCTAATGATGTATAACACAAGACTTCACCATGGGCGCTTTGCCCCGTGACACGCATGGGCCCGTTGCCTCACTAGGTATCATTTCAATTTATATCGTGTCAACATTTTAATTTAAAAGCTAGTAGTCTAAACTTGATCTCAAAATTATCCCTATAATTATTACTTTGAAAATATAAATCACAGTAATTTCAAAAGCTTCATCTACAGTAATCGAAAAAACTTTATTTAGAAACAAAAAATTTTTTATCTGGACTAAAACAGTTATTCACAAATAACTTAATAACGCAAAAACTTAGCAAAACGTAAATCCGCACACTTCATCCCAGTGAAACTGTCGACCGGCGGTAGAGAACACGGACCAATACAAAATACACGGCGGTAGAGAACACGGACGCTGCCCCATGTTACCCTACTTGTCTAATATTTAGACTTACCTAACAATCACGCTTTAACGTATCAAATGCTCTAACACGCTGTGGACTTCGGTAAGGATCTGAACATTTCTCAAAATATAAAGCATCGAAATATTTTCCTGATTCGACTGCAACAAATATTATTACATTATAATTATTACATTATTACAAATATTATTACATTATTGCATACTACACTGACTATGCGAGAAAACCATTTGTGTCATAAATGAACAAAATAGCTTACTGATATAATTCCTACATATTCGTTGTTTCAATAGACTTTTTTGACCCTCGAGTGGCTTAATATTGACTTCAGAAAGTTACATCGATCCCTTCTCAATCCCCTGATTTAATATACATTATGACTCCTATATAGCGTTTTTGACTAAAATTTGTCGTTTTCGTTTGTTCGTTCGTTTGATTGTCCGTCCATACAGGTCTCGGAGGGATATTTGAAGTTCAAACTATGTTGATCAAAAAATTTTTGATAATATTGTCTAATGAAATTTAGCGACGATTATGGGACGATATTTATTACAAAAATATTATAATAGAACTTCGGAAACTACCATGTATAATAAGTTTAAGACCGAAGTGTTTTTTTTATTTTGACACTATTTATTGAGTTGATGAATATATGTCTTCAATTCAGAGCAGCTCAATCAAAAATCTTGTCAGTAAATTTTATTAAAAATTTCGCTTGCTTCTTTTGTTTGTGTTAGACTAGAAACCTGTTAATAGCGTGAGCCACACGACACTGGAAAAACTATAATTATTCCTTGAAAATATAAAAATGTCATGATTTTAGTATCAATTATTGCAGGAATTTTTCTTCGAATATAATTTGTCATCGATACTACGACGCTAGAATCGCTGGAAACCAAATTGCTCCTGTATGATTTCTAGCGCCTTGGAATAATAAAATATTGAAAAACATTACAAATATTGTTTAATTTTAAGTAATGGATTGTTTTTACTTTTGCATTTTTAATCAGAGTAAGAAAGTAATAATAATATAATAATAATAGCGGTTTCAGCGTTTAGTAGGCCGTAGGCCTGTCGCCGATTCTTAACATCGCAGAACATTCACAGCATTTTGCGAGTCTCGAACTCGCAACTCACTGCTACAATTCTGCTGTGCTTAACCGCCCGGCCTCCCTGCCGATTCTGACCAGAAACTGGCGCACAGAGCTGGGATCGAACCCGCGCCTAGTCAAATGACGTTAAACTTCTTTGAAAATACGTTAGACTTCTCATCCACGTGGGGTGAAAAATAGTATAGACTTCATGGTAAAATATGTGACCTGGAACATAGGCCATAGCCCTTTCACCGGGCATGACCTTGCACTCGCCGGCCGCCGAGAAGCGAACACAACATTAACTTATAACTAATAAGGACCTAGTTTAACCTTGCATGCACTATCTAAATACTATTTGTATATATTTCAGTTTAATTTTTTCCTTATCATCATACACGAATGTTATTAGATATAAAACACATCCGCCATTTGCACTTTAATAACAAAGACATAATTTAAATAAAATACTTAAAAAAACTTTTTAAAAAAACCACGTTTTTCTTGTGGACTAAAAAGTAAAAAATAAATTATGGTTCGCCCCAAAAAACGTGTGTCGGACAGATTTATGATTAAAGCGAAAAGCACACAACACTTAAATTTTGGAAATTTTATGGTGAACGTACAGCCCGACCCACGTTTTTTTTGGGGCGAACCATAATTTATTTTCTACTTTTTAGTCCACAAGAAAAACGTGGTTTTTTTAAAAAGTTTTTTTAAGTATTTTATTTTCTAATACAATTCTGCTGTGCTTAACCGCCCGGCCTCCTTGCCGATTCTGACCAGAAACTGGCGCACAGAGCTGGGATCGAACCCGCGCCTCTCTGCTCCAGTCCTGGTACTCTGAACTTTAACCACTGGGCCACCCTGCCCTATTATTATATTAACCTGTCGTCGACTAATACAGTATCTTAGGGCATAGTAACTAAAGACAGTATAGGTATTGCGTCTGTTTTAGCTCCTAGTTTCTAGAATTTTTCTAAAAGTTTTACCTTCTCCAAAATTGAAGTAAAATTGAGAAAATTCACATCGTGCTACATACAAACCGTTTGTTTTCTTATAGGCTTAACCTTTGAAATCAACTGAGTAAAAAATATACGTATAAATCAGCAAGAAATGACAACGTATGTATATAAAATATTGAAAACTATATATATATATATTTTTTTCACGTTGAATCTTTGTAGCTTGACAGGTTATGCGAGAGAATCAACAATTTTTTAACCTGGCGTGGCATGCCAATCCGACGAAGAAGGTTGACCAGATTTATTTTTTGCTAAGAGACGCCGCCAAGTCTGAACTATCAATCGAGGTCGAAGCAGCTTCGCAGTTATTCTCTAGTAATCGAAACATAAATCCCAGTTCTGATCAAAATAATTTTTCTGACGAGCGGACGAGTAAGTGCAGTACCTGCCATGTGGCGACTAACGTGTCATTGGCAGTTGTGATTTCAGTGATGTCAGTCATCAACTAAGCAAAAAAGGCGGTGTTTTGGGGATGCTGTACGGAATTATTAATGCGCTGCGACTCCTTCTTGAAGCTCATCGAGTAGCTGGCATAGTATGCGAGCACTGAATAAATAATGGTATCGCACTAACAAGACTTCGATAATTACCTACACGAAATCGCATTCAAGCCGGTTTTTTCGAAGATTTTTCAACAATGAACCATTTATATGAAAAAAACGTGTTCAGCCACAGCATTGAGCCTAAAGGAGCAAAAAACATAACTCAGTACTCACTGCAGTGAGTGACAGAGAGCGCATTTTCTCGTCGACGAAAACTTGAGGTCACGGACGGACGGACAGACGGACGGACAGTCAGACAGACAGACAGACAGACAGACGGACATGGCGAGCACAATAGTGCATTTTTTTCATAAATGAGAAAATGCGCTAAAAATCAGTTCAAATACTTTTTCATGAAACAAATTTTGTGTATTGGTCCTAGTTTTCCCTGCAGCGACCACAAGTATGCAAATATAAATAAAGGGAAAGATCAATTGATCAAATAAGCTATGTTATAACGCAGTAATATGGCAGAAATTTGCAACTCTTCTTTCCTATTGAAATTCCAGGGTCGTCATTTGAAGCCACGAATTTCTTTACTGATGATTATATGCTCAACTATAGTTATTCAATTGTACTGGTATCTATGGCATGTTGACATTAAACTTTTCAACTCTCAAGGTTGAATGTTCTAAAGTTCACAGCTAAGTATGCACAAAGCGTTAGAACAAAACGCGAACTGAATGTGTTTCCTGTGCGACCTTCATCACGAATTTATAGAAATTGTAATAAGCTTTATAAGCCATCTTAAAACTGTTTCAAAATTTTTAGATCTGATAAAAATGATTTCTGAATAATAAATCAATCAATGCTCAAACACTCGGTAATATTATTTGAAATTTGTGTCAGACATATTTCTTATTCAACCATAGTGAGTCTTATACCTACTAAGTCATCACATGCCATGGACACAACAATGTAGATACCCGCAAGCGCTGAATCGCAGTTCTCAGGACCGTCAAGCAACAGCCCCACACAATGACTTATGTTACAATGCAGCACCGGCCGCCCGCATCTTATTTATATACCCTTCGAGGATACTCCCCCTCCCCTCTCTGAATTAACCCTATACATGGGTCCGGTCTGAGCCAGATTTTCTCCAAGGTCATGTTCGAGATGCAGCCTCGGCTTTTATTATTTTTCAGGTATTGTGTTACCTGTTCAGCATTTTAATTCGTTTCTAGTTTAAAAATATATTGATTATTTCATTGTTATATTTTTCTTGTCGATGATCTTTTTCGATGACACAATTTTTTTAAACAATATTTCAACAGGTTCAAAATATATATTCAAAAATATATTCGAAAAAAATTATGAATAAACCTAATTCTCAAAATTCTGTATGCTTTATTTAAATGCCCTCCCTGATATATAGGTTGCTTACAATTGTTCCCAGTCATTAATCTGTAGTGATTCAAGAGTATTATTGGAAGGATACAGTATTTCCATATATTTTAAAGCTCTAATTATGTACGTCACTTGTTAACCCTGGCTGATGGCCTACGCCAATTGGACTATAATAAAAGTAAATGCAATCAGCTTTGTAAGCCAGTTAATCATGGCCAGTCTTAACATCTATAATGTCTGATAATTTTGAAATAGTTTTAAGCTTTAGTAATAACAATATATTATTATTTTGTAATTCACATAATTCGTAATTCAAATTTTCACTCGTAACTGTCTGGCAACATCGCCAGAGCCTGGAAGCGAGAAGTAGAAGTTATTTATTCTATTTGAATGTAGACGTGTTTCTAAACGGTTGTCGGGTGCTTCTTTCGTGTTTTGGTGAACTAACATAACCACTGGGTGAGTGTTAATTTACTAAATTTGTATGCATGTATTTCAGTAGTATATTCATTTTTTGTACTTAAAAAGCAAGCGATGGTTTGTCCATAATAATTATTAGATCCTGATTAGAAAATGTTTGCCGACCAACCTTAGCCTTATGGGCTAGTTATGTACCGAGATCTTCGTTATGCTGACCCAGTTTAGTGATACCATGCAAATGAAGTTGAAGAGTAATCGAAGTGTCTCGAAATTATATGTTGCACTTTATTTACATGTGACTGTCGTAATTAATTTCATTAAACCATCAAACTCGTTTATCATAAATCTCTGTAACTTTATGTAACTTAATTAGCTTGAATTCGCCCACTTATTTCGGATTTCATCAGCTTCACTATTAAATAATCATAAAATATTCAGTCAGTAAATCATATGATATTTTCTGGCTAGAGCGAAGTTATCAGTGAAACAATTGTATGGTTTTAGAAGAGAAATTGTCGGTAGCTTAAATGTTAATGGTTTAAATCTCAAATCCTTCAGAATGAGCTTTGTTGCTTCATGAATCTATTAGAATCTAAATAGTAAATTTCCAAATGGTAAATTGCCGGATAATAATAATTTTATTAGCGTAACTAATGGAAATCAAATTAAGAGAGCGATTCTTGTATGGTATGCAATCCATGTGCTAAATTCCGCTTAGGATTTTCTTAGTCATATTGTACCATAGATTTTATTGAATATGTTTCCTGATTCTTCGGACCATTTGAACAATTTATTCAGTTACCAGCAATTACCAATATAGGTATATCCTACGAGTAAATAAGCATTGCATTCAACTAATGTAGAATGTTTTACAGGTCTCGTCCATACATGAAAAACATCTAACATATTACCTTCCTGCATTTTACTCGTGTCGCGCTTGTCTTGACTCGACGTCATATTCAGGCCGGCCAGTCTGTATTTCTGGGCACTCTTATTCTATAACTACTGGAATAAAATTTGTAATCTATCCTGCGTCGACCTCCTGATTACCCTATTTCTCTGAGCCTCGTCATGCAATCTCCAAATTTGTATCCCAAAACTTCCTTAAAGTTGGTTACCAAAACGTCCTAAAAGTTTTACTTTTTCCATCCAATCAACGTAAACAGGATCCATATTGTTCACAAATGTTACATTATTTTTCTCACTGTAATTTTTTCTATTTTCCCCGCTTGGAAGCACAAGAATATTGCGAAAGCAGACATGTCCTATTGTTAAAAATATTGTGCGCAATACTATGCAGTTAAATAATGGGATACTACCCTACCCTTGCCATCTGGGAGAAGTAGAAAATTAAACATGTCCTATACATATATGTGCGTATTTGCTGTGACTGGAAGTGCGGCATGAGTGTGTGCTTGTGGCCGTGAAACAATATGGACATGCGGTGTCGTGTGCTGTCCTGTCTTGATATTACATTTGCCGGTTTAACCCTGTTAACACACCCTTTCCTGAAGTTTTCCAGTGAAAAATAAAATATTTTTTAAGTCTGGAATTAAGCAGTGTCAGTAAAAAATGAGTGCGACTAGAGAGTGCAACCAGATAGCAAAAGTGTTTCCCTGTTATGAGTTTCAAGTGTTTAAATTTCACCTAATCTATTGAATTTGCAGTAAATTGCCATGAAGTTCGGCCAGAAAAAAATTGTTCAGTGAAATCAGTAAGTTAGAGAGAATAAAAAGATACCGAAGAAAAGTACATTGATTCAGTAAACATGGCGGCCAAAGTTTGTTGTTAGTAAACCTACCGGGGAATGTATTGAATGCAACGAACCATATTTTGGACAATTGGCACTAAGATGTAACGCATGCACCCATTTTTGTCACTTCGAATGTTCACTACTTAAAGAATACCAACGTGTAAGATATTTAAAGACTAGAGAATCCATTCATAATGCAGAAAATTCGTGATGAACAAGTGGTGGTTCAAAGAAAGCACGGAGAAGGTGCACGTTGTTCTTGCGTGGGAAAATAAAATTCGGCCTTACATGAGTGCGTCCCTCAGCTCTACTCACGCTTTGTTACCCTCTACTATGTACCTATACTCCCTCTACCCTTGCCTCCCTCACTTCTGCCCGACATAGTACCCCGCCCACCCAAACCCTTGACCACAACTTTGCTCTTCCCCTCTCCCATTTAAATGCCTCGAGCAACAGGCATTTGACGGGTAAGAAACGTGTTTGCTGGAAACCTTCACGGCAAGTGCGGTTGGGAGAAGAATGGAATGAATTGTAATTATTCTCGCCCTAAGATCCGTCACAAATTTTCCACATTTGGAAGCAAAAACCAACGCGGATGCAAAATTGGGAGAGACTGTCAATACTATCATCCGTTCCTAAGCTGGAATACCATTAAAAAATGTAGCTTGCTAACGAGATAGCTATCGGTTTCATCACCTTAGACTCAGCCTGCAGGCGAGAGGAGCCGAAGGGAAACGGGACTCTGATACTTCCTTCCCGGAACACTGGATAGATTCTACTCCCAAACTCAAAACTTTAGAAAAAAAAACATGGTTAAAAAATCAGCTCTATGAAGGACGAATCTATCGTGATCAGAGAAACAACAGGGCGGCTCTAATAGTTACTGTACCGGTCACCGCAAGCTACAGGAGTGAGGAACACTAAATAGGACTCGGTATCAGTCGCAGGAATTTTTTAGGCCTGCAGAGGCAAGTAGATCAGATTCATCAACAAATGCAGCAGCTATTGACATTGCACAATCAACAGCAGAAATCTCTGCAACAGCTGCTGAGCCAGATTAGAGGATAAATTAACTGAAAATTTGCGAGGTGCACAAAAACGAAAGCACACAAACGCTCATCAACTGCGGCTTACTGTTGAATAAAATTTAGAAATTAGATTCTCCGTAATTAGATTTAAAATTACTAACCACATTACGATAGTAGGGAATCAATCTACTATCATTAGTCTCAGACTGACACTAGTTTATTAGTTTTAAACTCTGATGTAGTTGCACTGATAGATTTACAATTAATATTGTTCATAAATGGGATGAAATATTCATTGCTGCCAGCTTATTTGAATGAAATGATGAATTGCGAAGAACCTTCACTTCAGCGCCATCTATCTAAAATGTGGCCTTTTCTCCAAACACTAAAAAAAATTCTATCGAAGTCTTTAGTGCCTGGGTAACCATACGTGGATATAAGTCGTAATGGAAGTTTTTGCCTCTTCACTGAACTCTAGATGTTGGTGTTGTCTTTGACGTTCAGATGGCGACTCAAGTAAGCGTTGTATAGTACAAAACGTGAACACCATATAAAATAAAGACATCAATTACTTGCGTCTTTTTTACTATCAAAAGTTGCAATACAAACATAAGAGAGCTTAGGGTCGCTTTTTATTATAAACGACGAATTTTCCTTAAGGGAATCTTGCGGTTACTGTTTGTCTAGAATTAAATGGTTTGTTGGTCGCACGGTCACGATCAGCCAGACGAATTATTTCGGGTGGTGCCTTCAAGCCCGCGTTCGATGGGCAGTCCCTTGGCTTGCCAGTCTAAGAACGAACCAAAGTAAACCCTGCGCAAAGATGATAAGTGGGCACTGTAATAAATACACACTCAAGAAAGAAAATTGTAATGAAGCACAGGCAATAGAATTAGTCTGATTTTCATTTTTGGAATTTTCGATCAAAAGTTTTTTTCTTGTTATGTGAACTAACAACTGAATAATTTGAAGTTGTTCAACAAATGCTGCACCAATTTCTACTCAAGACTTCATTACTTCTGCCACTTTTGCGATCAATAACAACTCCATGAAGCGATAGGTTCCATTACTACCACCACCATGAACCACCATAACCACAATACTATCAAGCGATAGCTTACAATTACCACCACTACCATGACCACCATAACCACAAAACCATAAAGCGATAGGTACCACCATAACCACCCACCTGGCATGACAGTAGCCCAGTGGGGACAGACTCCGCCAAGCTTCCAGCGCCGGTCCGCCAGATCGACAGGAAAGAACCAGCTTATCAGCTGCTGGCTTCTCGAAGCCGTACTGGGCATTGAAGGCTGCGGACTCCAGCTTAAACGCAGCGACCAATTCCGGCACTGATGTGGGTTCAAGTCTAATTAAAAACTTGAGATTTTAATATTAAAATACTTTGAATAAATATAAAAATTAACTGCCCCCAAATCGGTCCAAGACGGATTCAAGTTATAGACCACAACCCCGAGCGCCACTCACGCGGCACGTTGAAAGACCCAGGGATGCGGCCGTCGTTCGCGAGGTCCTCGGCAGGCCGCACGTCCACCACCACCAGACTCTTGTTGTCAATGCCGGGCAGCAGCGCCTCTGCTTCTATGCCTGTGTTTGACCAATACATCCATTTTTAGTTAATCATACACGATTATTGTATGTGCAATGCGCCAGGTCATTTAGGAAGAGGAAGCAGGCAACCGAAACCCTACTGCTGGCATTATCCATTTTTCGACTACGCATTATCCAATTTTCGACTAAAAGTACAAAGCATTCTCGCTTCAAATATTTTATGGAATTTTTTATGATGTTAATGCATGTAACATTCAGGTCCACATCCGTAATTTCTTCCATAAAGTAGGCTGTAAAAACTATAGAAACTATATAAGGTTGTACCATTGAATGGTGGTATCATTCAATTATGAAAATAATATTTTACCATTAGCCACGTTGAAAAATTTGCAGGTCTAGGCATTCATATGTTCAAGCTGTGTGCGTTGAATTGGATGCAAATCGAAATAGAATAAACCAAAAATAAAACATATCATAAAATGTATAATTATAATTTTAAGTACGGGCTGAACAGATCGCAAAAAAAAATATATTTTCATGTAACTTAATTCCAACCTTTTGGCTCTTCCGGGCAAGTTGGCGTTGCTTCCGTGACATTTACTGAAAAAGACAAAGTAGTAAAAGTTGAGTTAATGACTTGGTAAAAGTTATTAAATTCTCGATAACTTGCACTACCAGCGCGGATTGTGCGTGCTTAATTGTTGTTTTATTTTTTCAACACAATTCACGGCTGCACAGATTTTTTTCTAGGACTTTAACACCTAAAAAAAAACACAGGGAGATTTTAAGTACCTTGAAGTTCTCATGCTTTTAAGCAGATTTATCCCTTATGTTTAATAATTCAATTGGCTAACTAATTTAACTTTGATACTCAATCTTCAAAATATATATAATATTTAGAGCCTATCAAAGCAAAGCAAACAAGAGCGAAGTTAAACAATCTAATTTTAAATAGGTTTACGTATATGCATGAAACTATTTTGTTGATTTTAAAATGCGTAGTTTGGCTCAATGGTACAAAAACACTGCTACGAAAAAGTGTCCCTACTTCATTATCAAATTTTATACGTACCAACTAGCTTATTTATATTTTAAGATGAGGGATTCATTTGAAATTTCATAAAACACTTAATACCGTCATACTGAGAGTATGCATGCACATTACGTGAGTGACAATTAAATTCGACATTGACATACTTAATAAATAATCTTATTACAATTTTGTGATCCCAGACCTGCGAGCACGTCTTGCCAAGGCGAGCAGACGACCAGGAGCAGCAACAGACAGCGGAGAGAAGCCATCTTAATTAATTATCTTTATTCAATGCGATTATCTGTACTAAAAGTATCAAAATATCAGTTATATAGAACTTGTTTCATTTTANCTAAAACAGTTATTCACAAATAACTTAATAACGCAAAAACTTAGCAAAACGTAAATCCGCACACTTCATCCCAGTGAAACTGTCGACCGGCGGTAGAGAACACGGACCAATACAAAATACACGGCGGTAGAGAACACGGACGCTGCCCCATGTTACCCTACTTGTCTAATATTTAGACTTACCTAACAATCACGCTTTAACGTATCAAATGCTCTAACACGCTGTGGACTTCGGTAAGGATCTGAACATTTCTCAAAATATAAAGCATCGAAATATTTTCCTGATTCGACTGCAACAAATATTATTACATTATAATTATTACATTATTACAAATATTATTACATTATTGCATACTACACTGACTATGCGAGAAAACCATTTGTGTCATAAATGAACAAAATAGCTTACTGATATAATTCCTACATATTCGTTGTTTCAATAGACTTTTTTGACCCTCGAGTGGCTTAATATTGACTTCAGAAAGTTACATCGATCCCTTCTCAATCCCCTGATTTAATATACATTATGACTCCTATATAGCGTTTTTGACTAAAATTTGTCGTTTTCGTTTGTTCGTTCGTTTGATTGTCCGTCCATACAGGTCTCGGAGGGATATTTGAAGTTCAAACTATGTTGATCAAAAAATTTTTGATAATATTGTCTAATGAAATTTAGCGACGATTATGGGACGATATTTATTACAAAAATATTATAATAGAACTTCGGAAACTACCATGTATAATAAGTTTAAGACCGAAGTGTTTTTTTTTATTTTGACACTATTTATTGAGTTGATGAATATATGTCTTCAATTCAGAGCAGCTCAATCAAAAATCTTGTCAGTAAATTTTATTAAAAATTTCGCTTGCTTCTTTTGTTTGTGTTAGACTAGAAACCTGTTAATAGCGTGAGCCACACGACACTGGAAAAACTATAATTATTCCTTGAAAATATAAAAATGTCATGATTTTAGTATCAATTATTGCAGGAATTTTTCTTCGAATATAATTTGTCATCGATACTACGACGCTAGAATCGCTGGAAACCAAATTGCTCCTGTATGATTTCTAGCGCCTTGGAATAATAAAATATTGAAAAACATTACAAATATTGTTTAATTTTAAGTAATGGATTGTTTTTACTTTTGCATTTTTAATCAGAGTAAGAAAGTAATAATAATATAATAATAATAGCGGTTTCAGCGTTTAGTAGGCCGTAGGCCTGTCGCCGATTCTTAACATCGCAGAACATTCACAGCATTTTGCGAGTCTCGAACTCGCAACTCACTGCTACAATTCTGCTGTGCTTAACCGCCCGGCCTCCCTGCCGATTCTGACCAGAAACTGGCGCACAGAGCTGGGATCGAACCCGCGCCTCTCTGCTCCAATCTTGGCACTCTGAACTTTAACCACTGGGCCACCCCGCCTAATCACCTATATAGCACACCTATATAGTAATCACCTATATAGCACAATTAGAAGTAAAAAAAATGCCTTCGTTGGAAATGTTTAGTCAAGTCATCGATAAACTCATTAGAATATCGTGTATTTGTAACAAATTTTTATTATACGAGCCATGCCCAATTTTCATTTTGCTCCTTTTTCAAAAGCGCCAGATCCGATTCAAGGCGCACATTTATTCATTATAAAAAATTATTAAATTCTAGGGTTTAAATTCTAGTACAGCCATGTACATAGCTGATTTCTTGCATAGGTGTGTCATTTCGCTAGGCCGTACGATTAAGTGATGGATTCGTCAATCAGCTGATATTAATATTTTATCATCGCTTGTTCAGTGATTCTATTCTTGTATCTCATTCAAATTGTAATGCATTTGCTTGCATATCGCAAAATTTTTGATCATGTTGTTTGCAAACGATAATACAAACCCTCTGGATAACGCGTAGTGTAACCCAGTAACCCCACATGTAGCCCAGTACACGATCAGCCCCAATGGTTTCAAACCCAGCCTGTAAAATCAACTTTCATATGTTGAAATTGCACCAGCCTTGAAGAAACCAAAGAAGATTCAAGTGAACAAATTTTGCCTTCAACGGCGGTAAGACCAGTCTTCGAGAAGCTGTTGACTGCGCCTGAAGACTAAGGCGTGGGTGCCACTGTTTACATTCAATGGAAGCTAAAAGCCACACTTGGACTACAACTCAAACATCTCGAGATGATGCGGCCATCGCTGAAGCAAATCGAATATGGGACTCCAGTTTTGCGGGCGTTAAACACACACAGCGGTGCAGACACCAAGTCCAACATGATGAACGCGGCCAGTTTTCTACTTTCCCCAGAATAACTTTTAAGGCCTTATATTTTCGGCCTTCTGAATGAATCGCTCAAAATAACAACTGCACCTTTACATTTTTTTTTTCATCCCGCATCTGTCAATTTCGCTCATCACGACGATATTTTGCCTCTTTATCATATTTTAAATTGTCGTTCGAATGTATTCTGTACCTATGATAAGGCGGATCATTATGTTTATCATCGACATTCTTTACAATGATTATCACGGATTTACTGTATTTGGACGATTATGGAGTCTCAATTCAGGAGTAATCTTGGAAAGCAATAATTCTCTTTTCCCAGCAGGAAAAAATATACTTCCTTACGTTAAGTCGGGATCGATGTCTGCAAACGGGCCAAACCAGCCACCTCTCCTGCCACTTCTCATGGCTGATGCCATCTTACAGAACAACGTCCAGGCACTTAGAAATTACGACGAATTGCACAAGTTTCACCCAGAAACTGTTGGAGTAATAAAATATCTCAATGATCTTTTGAAGAGCAAGTTACATGACACACTATCTGCCGTGGGTGCACGAAACAATCAACGTGGTCGCAATTTCTTCATGAACTTCTTACCGCATGCAACTGATTTTGGCAACTTAGCACGTGGGTTGGACGACCGTTTCAAAGCACGACAAAACTCCAGGTGGTCAACTAATTTCATGAACACTGCAGGGCTGCCTACTTTAGACCTGACGGCGAATGATCTAACTACGTCTTCCGAGGTTGATGCTGGAATGGAAACCTTGCATGGTACTAAAACCGGACAGCCACCAACCGGTGCAGAAGACACCTTTTTGTCACCCCTTAATGTGACAGACAAGACGCAGAGTAGATCTGATGGAACAGGCCCCATCCAAGAAGAAACAGAACGTTATCATGACGGTACAACTTATGAGGAAATATATCCTGGTATTCAAGACGAGGAAACTCCCTACGCTGTCAATGCAAAGAGGCAGCTTCGTCCGTGGTGGGCCGGTGCTAAGAGAAGCCAAGGTCTCCGTAATGACTTCAAGAGGACTGCGACCAATAGCGACCTGCGAAGTTTCCTCAAACGCCAGGTAAGAACACATAAATAATAGTTATAGTATACATATATGTCAATCTATTATTATAGTAATTGTTGGTATGACTAAATGTGTGCACAACATGATTTTTCTACCAGTCACAAAAAGTTTTAAATTTCAGCTAGAATTTACGACACATGTCAACTTCCCATACTTCGTTACATAAGTGGCAAAATTAACTTCAAGTAAATTCTAAATTTTCGTAATTTTTGTAATGATCAGATTAAGTCCAACAAAAAACGTTCCTTATTATTGCGTATAATTAAATGAGTCTGCAGAATTCTAGAACATGTGTATAATGTATATCAGCTATTTAGTTTCAAATTAATCTGAAGTCTAAATTGTGAAGGATAAAACTGTTCCCAAAAATGTAACAGTATAAATTAAAGTACTCTCGTGACCTATATTGGAGAAAGACGGGTTTGAATAAAATGGTGAGCAAAATGACTTCTTTGATTCACGAAAACGACTTTTTGCTATGGCTAAATGACTTTTTTGGAGCCCGAAAAATGACTTTTTTGAAGCTTGACAGTTGACATATTAGATTCGGTTTTAATGACTCTTTAAATACCGGATAAATATCTCTTAGGACACTGCATGAATTTTTTCATAAACTTTTAATTGACAGTTTTTAGAACCCAACAATACAGCTATTTCTGTAACACGATGAAGGATCAATAGATATTTTAAAAATCTTCACTAGTAAATTCCAGGTAACTTCAACCTAAAATATCATTTTTACACTAGTGTAGAATAATTATTCAAATCATCGACGACGATAATATACGAGAAGAACATGACTCATAGAATGTGACTCATGAATAATGAGTGACTAACTTCACTATATTCATCCTACGCAAACGTGAAGCAGGGCATCGGAAGAAACGTGAGTAGTTTCCGAATTCTCAGAGTTTGCTTGCAATGAGTAATTTTTCGCAAAATCGCAGAAAAGGAAATCATGAAATCGAATATTCGTCTTGGATACGAAGGCAATTAACGCTACAATGCATATCCGCTTACACGCTTTTTTACTTTTTTTGTGATCTCCTATATCGTATTGATGTTTTCGAATTTGATTATAGTAAAATACAAAATTAAATTTAAATATGTAATAATAAATTTAAGCTGTGCTGACAGAAAAAGAGTAACTATGAGAATGTAATAAGGTAACAAGAAACGTATGTAATCATTAATGTAATATTTAGGAAAAATACAAGAACTCAATAAACTCGCACATTCCATGAAATGAAGAGATGGATATAAGTCATCGATTTAGAGAACATGCTTTTAAATACCTAAAATTAACCTATACATGAAACAGAAGGTTTAACTAAACAACTTTGTTGAACGAATCAAATGTTTAGCTGAGCCATTCAAAACACGAAAAAATGTTTGAACTTGTTGCAATAGACGTTGTGTAAGTAATGCCGGGGAAAGGAGCGGTGACTGTTGCTAGCATGCATGCAGGGTCTTCGAAAATAGTGTTGTACTAGCGTCATTTATCACTAGAATAGAGCGGTACTAGAGTAATCTATCTCTAAATTAGTGCTTCACTAGCGTCATATATTACCAAATTAGTGCTGTACTAGAGTCATCAGTTGCCATGAACTAATATCATCCATCACAATGAGCCACATGCTAGTGCCGAGCTAATATCATCTATCACAATGAGTTACATGCTAGTGCTGAACTAATATCATCTATCACAATGAGCCACATGCTAGTGCCGAGCTAATATCTGTCTCTTATACACATCTAGATGTGTATAAGAGACAGTGCTAGTGCCGAGCTAATATCATCTATCACAATGAGTTACATGCTAGTGCTGAACTAATATCATCTATCACAATGAGTTACATGCTAGTGCTGAACTAACATCATCTATCACAATGAGTTACATGCTAGTGCTGTGACTTGCTAGCACTTGCTGTGCTGTCACATCTATGTAGCGTTTCTCAGAGCTGCGCGATATGTTCAATTTATCTATCCGCGTACTCATTTTGATTCTAATTTATTATCCTATCAGCATTATATTTATCATAGATTGTCATATGTTATTCTAGCAGTCTAACATTGTCATATGTTATTATGAAAGTCTAACTGCGTTAAATATAAAAAGGAACTGGAAACCCCTCTTAGAAGAATACTACTTAAATAATAGTTGATGTTTTGGCCTAAGTTTGCTCTGCAGTGGGCTCAGTGGGCTCAGTGTGATTTTACTCCACTTAGCGTTTATTTTTTATTTTTTTGTAGTTCTTTAATTCGGTGTTTTTACGCAATCGAAATGACGCTATTTTCTTCCAGGTCTAACACTCTCATTGAGAATGGAAAACTAATCTATGACGCGCATCCTAACCTAAACAATTCTCCGCTGGAAGACATCCGATGACATTTGATAAATTTTTATTTCGAAGTCCACTGCTCAATTGTGTGTCAGTAAATCAAAGACAAACTCTTCAAGCAACAAACCATCTTTCTTCCTAGCCAGAAATCGCCAAATTAGAACGAGATTCGCCAGATGTTTTTGGTTGACTCAAAGCATAAGTGAATTAATAAAATACTCAATACTAGTCGACTGAGAGCGCAGTTTCTGCGTAGAGTTCTCGAACATTGTCGACATTTTCACTATGGCGTATGAGTTGATATCGACCAATTCAAAGTTATTTCCTTGTAACATTTCCTTTCGTTTTAATATTTTGGTCTTTCTTCTCAGCTCAACCTTGGAAATCGCGTGAGTATCTGACGTCAGAGGGCATGAATTTTTTCCACTAAACCTCGATCAGTTTTAGTTGACAAATATTCAGTCTACTAAAATAATTCTGATTCCCAGATGCACTATTTTTAGGACATTGAATTCAAGTTTTTCCGTTGAAATTGCACCGTCATTAAAAAATGTAATCGGTGTGTTTGGATGGGTTTGGATGGGATTGTCAGCGATACATATCAATCTCTATAAAATTAAGAGTTATCCAATTCGATGTACACGTGAGACCGATACTTTCCGTCAATTAAGGGGACCGACCTAGCTCCGGAGAAACTTCTACAGTTATTATCCGATCATCATGAAACTTCACATACATACGTAAAATGTAAAAATATGAACATTTTGCTCCTATGAATTTTTCGAAAAAATTGATAGAAAACGTGAAATTCATAGAAAACGGCTAAAAAGGGGTACTTCAGAAAATCTATCTCCTCCCACAAATATCATCCTACAACATCGAGACACGTATCATTCGATTCGTAAAGACCATATCTATCGACTCTAAGTGTCACTTTTTTCATTTTCCACCTAGTTTTTTTTATGACGTGTTTTCCCATTTTTAAATTTTTCACCCCTTCCCCCCTTTCTTCCCCATATAAAAAACGAACCAGACGAAAATTCCAAAAAGTGACACTTAGAGTCGATAGGCCTGGTCTTTACGAATCGAACGGTATATGTCTCATTGCTGTAGCTTGAAAACTGTAGGAGGAGATAGATTTGCCGTGAGAGCAGTATGAGGTTTTCATTATATCGTTCGATGCGCAAGAAAACAACCTTTAAGATGAGATAAGAAACAGAAAAACTCAAAATTTTCAAATTTTAGCTAGGTCGGTCCCCTTAATAATATCTTGTTTATTTAAGTCTGATGTGACTTGTATTGACCGTCGCGTAATCTTGATGCACTGAAGCAAATATCGGAGCCATGCATACCATTAGAAACATGATGTGTTACACTGTGCATATATATATATATATCAGGTCAAACTGAGTCAAGATGACCCACACATGTGGCAAAAAGTGCATTGCTATTTGGACACAGTTTCACTCATTTTTCTGATTGTAGAATGAAGAAATAAAAAAGTACTTGAAAAAATTTACGTCTCACAATAAATGTATATGAGAATTCACATTATGCACATAAGTTCATGAACACAATTGAACTACTCGTATCAATGACAATACGAAGGCCATCGTTGCCGGTAGAATTGAGCTATACTGACCTATACCTAAACGTTATTTGTATAGCGCAGTCAACTCTTTTATAGTAATGACATTTCACAATAAAATCTATGAGTTGGTGCTGTTAAGAGGCGGTTTAGTGGCCGCAGATAAACTTGCAAAAATTTCCAATTAGGAGACCCAAAATCACAGCGACGCAAGCAAACTACGGTAATTTCAAAGAGATTTACGAATTGAAACGCTGGATCAGAACACATCTGACATTACAGAGATGATCCGTTACAAGAAACGTTCTTGTAGACATGGTTCTTTATTTTTCAACAGAAAATAACCATTTTTTCGGAATCGACGAAAGGTAATGGCTGATTTTATTGTTGAATAAATAATGAGGCAGTTGAGATCGAAAAATTTTCGCTCATCCCTGGGTACAGTTAAAAAGTTGCCTTGATGGAAATTATAAAATTTTGCAACAACATAGAATTTGATATATATACTGATGGCTAAAACTATTTCAAATATTGCAGAAACGAGTTGTGTGTGAAATAGCTTTCTCCATAGTTACACGCCTACAATTGATTATGTTTTTGTCACATCATTCTTCGTTAAGCTTATTTTAAAAATGTCGTTATCCACTACACCATGAAAATAAGTTCAATATAATAGTTCTCTAGAAATCATAAAATTTATGACGTTTCGGGGCATGTACTTCCGTGGCAGACTTTAATGCCTTGTTCTTCATTAGTGATGACGTACATAAAAATATTTCATACTGGGCGATAGGCTTGGTCAAAAAGTTACTTACTTTGTTGCTCACACTTTTAGGCGAAACTGTAAGTGAAAACACTTTCATGTGAAAGTGTTAGTGAAAACACTTTCAGGTGAAAGTGTCAGTGAAAACACTTTCAGATGATAGTGAAAACACTTTGAAGTTTCACTGAACAAGTTCGTAAAAATCTTGAAAAGAAAAAATTAAAATATTAAGAGAAATTTACACTAAAATGGAGTAAAAATGCTAAACTAGAAAACCCGGAAATTTGTATGTCAGGAAGAATTATTTAGACGGGAAGAACAAATATACAGAAAATAGGGCAATTAAGCAAGAATTTCGTACATACTTTAGTCTCTTGAAACTTATATTGTGTCATATTTGACATACTTAGGGTATGATTAGAGGAGTGAAAATAAGGGGGAAATGCAACGGAATTGAGGGCACTGCTTTTCAACAAGTTCTAGATTCACACGAAAGTGTTAGTCTTATACCACAATTTCTGTGATTATTTGCATGTGATAATTTATAAATGAGTCGATGTATCCCTTCCTTCATTAGTATTCTGGTGTAAATAATTTTTTATATTATGTTATAATTATTATAATATAATTCCGGTGTATCCGGTGTATAATTATTCATAATTATCCGGTGTATCCCAAAGTTCTCAAGTATTTCAAGATATCCCACTCATGATAAGTATTTTGGTGTGACTGATCGGTCCTAAATATATGAAGAACGCGTTGAAAGTAATTAATAATATTTCTAATATCCCTCATGCCGCTCGACTGATAGTTGGTGAGTCAAATGTTATTTTTCAATTTTAAAAATACATTTAATGACTGAAATCTTACTAATATATGATATATTCTGGAAAAATTATACATTATCATTAAGAACTGTTATATGGCTTCTCTGGAAATCTGGAATGAGAAGACGAAACCATAAATGAAAATGTCATACCGAATATTGCAATTGGGAATAAGCTTTCGAATATTTGATTTCCCACTTTTTACCAGTGTTAAACTCAAACATAGCCTTTGGTTATCGAAAAGTCGACTTCAATAACAGAAACAAAAATTAACATGTCTTAATCTTCTCATAAGCTTTTATTTTTATTTTTCATTGCAATCGCAAGTTCGTTCCCAACTTAGGGTGGAATTTTTTTAGGTGCACGGATGGTTTTAATGAGAACGGAAAAATAGTCTAAATTATGAATCCTCCGCTGTACCAAATTGTCCAGCCGAACATAAGGTTATAATGACGCTGCAAACAATGTCAACGAAATCATAAAATAAAATATTAATTTCATTACTGATAATCTAGTTTTCATGGAAGGCTTAGTCACTGCAAGTGACAAAAATGTTTTTATATACTAGTATAGTAACAGTGAGTATAGTGATTATAGTTAGATGGCATTTATATTTCATAAGTAATATCTTTTGTATACTAGTAGAGTAACAGTGAGTAAAGTGATTATAGTTAGATGGTAGTTATATTTCATAATTAATTTCTTTTATATACTAATATAGTAATAGTGAGTATAGTGATTATAGTTAGATGGTAGTTATATTTAATAATTAATATATTTTATATACTAGTATAGTAACAGTGAGTATAGTGATTATAATTAGATGGTAGTTATATTTCATAATTAAATGTAACTCACACTTTCTCTTCTGTTGACGCCTGCCACTGCTGATCAGATGTGCCAGGTGAGTCCATCGATGCATGAAGCCTTAGGATATTATTGCATTTAATGTATTGTTTCAAATATATATATTAATAGCAATATTTTAAATATTGCTTCAAATTTATGTATACTACCGGATACTTATACGCGCAGGAAGCAAGACAAGTAATATACAGTATATTATTTCGCTAAAATTATCCAAAATCGTATGGAAGAAGCTTAAATTTTATTCTAAACAAGCCTCATTTCTGAAAAAATTAATTAAGAAAAGTATTAATTAATTGAAAAGATCCTGTGCGTTTGGCGCGTATAAAAAATGGAAATACCATAATTTTCGTGGGAAAAGACCATCATTTTAGTTCGTAGTAAAATAAATAATCGTATTTGTGGTTTATGATACGGTAAATATTTTTTTTTGTAGCTCCAAAAGAAATTGTGTCAGTAATAAAGAATAAGCTGCATGGCGAAAATACCATTCAAAGATCATTGATGCACTCGATACAATGTATGGGTCGTGTTGTACAAATAGTGACACACTATCTGCAAGTCCGCCCTTATCAACTAGGCAAGGATGACCAACACTAGAGCAAAAAAGGTAACTCAGTACTCACTGCAGTGAGTGACAGAGAGCGCATTTTCTCGTCGACGAAAACTTGAGGTCACGGACAGACGGACGGACGGACGGACGGACATGGCGAGCACAATAGTGCATTTTTTCCATAAATGAGAAAATGCGCTAAAAAGGCATCTCTGTTTGGAGAAAGTCACCTTATTTCTTTGAGAGTAAATAACGGATTAGCGGCGCTGGTCACGGTCAAGATTATGAAGTATATATGAATGAAAATTTTGTTATTCGATGGAACATATAAAATAATCAACTTCGACGATACTTACTAGCATGAGAACCAGTAACTCAGAAGAGACTTTTTGTCTATGAAATGATATTAATATTGAACAAGCCCTAGTTCACTGTACTTTATATAAGGATACAATATAAAAATAATTCGCAAGCAATTGCTTCAAAGGCCAATAACTGTGTTTTGCTCAGTGTACAGTATATCTCGTTAATACGTATATATTCGGATCAGATAAAGTTGCAAATTGCTTTATTTATGATCATACCTCGTTCCTACCTAAATAATTTAATTTAGACGCTGATAATGATTAATAATGCATAAATAATAAATTTTGCATTATTATTGATTATTATCTAAAATAATAATAATGCACAATTTAGACGCTAACGCATTTTATTGCCGGCATGTCTGGCGACGTCTGGTGAGCAGCTCGACGTCAGGGTGAGTTTACTAACAAAAAACCTCTAAGTTTTGTTTTCTTTGCAAATTATTTGACATTTTCCAAATATTTTACGTAATAAACAATCATTTATTCATGTCGATAAATCTCAAGCCACGTGGCCGTTGGGCCTAACGTGAAAGCCTTTGAGCAAATATATTTATGATTTTAAATAATGACTCTCGCCAGGTTTATATACTGCATGTTCATTTATAGTCTGATTTTATCAATAGTAAAAAAGTTTTTAAACATTTAATCGCAAAAATTTATATGAAAACTTTGTTGAAAGATAAGATTCATAGTATCTTTCAGGTAAAGATTCATAAAAAATGCAAAAATTAGAGCGTAATTTTGAATGTATGTGAATAATATAAAAGAAAGTGTTGTTTTTGGTCCCGCAGAATTGTTGAAGACAGGCCGGACGACAGCCATGTGGGCCACCGCAACAGACAGACGTACTTAGTCAACGTCATGACTCTGTCAGCCAATCACCGTTCAGTGTTCAAGCTAAATACTCAATATTTTAAAGTATAGAAAAAACTGATAGCGAGGATCGACCCACTATCTTGAAAAGAGATAATAAACTGGAATATTACGCTCATAACCTGTGAACATTAAATTCCCTGAATAAAGATTTTTGTTGACCGCAAAAAACTTTGAACTAAGAAGCCATGGGCCTTTTTTCAATGCCGATACTTCTAAGACTTTTTCAGTTGAATTTTTTTGCGATACTTTGATACACAAATTTTAATAATTATCAAGTCTTTTACAAGAGGCTTAAATTCAATTCAATTTAAATGCAATTTAATCCAATTGTAATTAAATTGCTTTAAATTGAACGTCAAAATGGACAATTGCATAGAACTCACCAGATAATTTTTAGACCGTAAGGAGAACTGAAGCAGTTCCTTATCAGCAAGTAACTGGGATGAACTATTACAGAATCTTAGAATTATAATTAATTATAATAATAATTATTGATACAAAAAATGATAATAATATCAAGCGGTACTGAAAATATTCCGACGTGTTAGGAAAAGAACATTGTTCGTAGCAGCAAAGGAGTTCATTTATGTTTTATTCAAGCCTTCCGCGTATATTAATATTTTCATTAAAGATTAACACGTACTTTTCGAGCCATAAAAAATTACAAAAATAGCGTAATGTCATTTTTCGGAGGTGAAATAAAGATATTTCTCAGTCAATGCCATCAGATTTGCACCACTAGATCGTTAATATTTCTGTTAAACAAGAATTCAAAGCGTTTGAAATTTGAAAACTGTAATAAATGATCCCACACACGTTAAATTATTAATTCCCTTTCAAAAAACAAATATTGACTACATACTGTATTTCAAACGACCTAAGCTATGATACTGATACACGTTTGGAATTTTATATTTACAGGCCCGAGCTTTACTGTGACGGCTAGAAAAACCGCACACGGTCATTCCGAATAAAAAACTTCTATGGAGATTTTGTTTTTCCGTCATCTAAATCTTATTTTACCCAACAGCATAGTGTGAGGGGATCGCTTTACTGAAAAAAACCTGGGCAAACATATGAATTTGAGTAAATCCAAAAGACTAATTTTTAAACTATTTGTGATTATCAAGCAACATGGCAATTTTCTTGAATCACATAGTGAATTATCACATAGTGAATTATCGAAAACAAATATTATTGATATATCGTGAGTTGGACTCAAAATATAAGTTCATCATGGCTCTATCCCACATCATTATCCTTCGTAGCAATGATGAACTAGAAATTTTAAAAATTGACTTGCCATACATTAGTAAAAATTAATGAGAAAATTACGTATATTTTGCTTCACATTATCAACTGTTTATCTAAAATCTGGGAAAGGCGGATTTTTTAGACTCATTACAAAGTACCGACAGAGATTCTTAGTCTTGAGAAGCCACGCACAACCGGTCTTAATAAAACCTAACAATAATTCCAAAACATTAATTCTAATACATTAATTCCGTACGGAACAACGTTCAAGTCGTCCCGTAAGTTAAAAAGTGAATAGCTGCTATTACAGAGACGCATCTTTCGTGTTCATCAGGACATTCATGAAATTCACAAAAAAATTTCATGTTGGATCTAACATGAAAGAATTTCAATGGAGCTGTAATAGACTTTATTCTTTCACTAAACATGACATGTATACTTTGCTTAACTGCCTATCCGTAGGACATGACCTAAAATAAAATAAATGAGCTATAATTGATGTGATGACATTAGAGTGTTTAAACTGCGTACACCTTCAACCGTACATAAAATATGAGCTATAATTATTTGGAAGGCATTAGAGTGATCACGCCATGGAGGAGTCGTTGAGGGAGACGTTGTGGGCGCCTGACGCCGCCGCCCCCAGCCGGAGGAGTTGGTCCAGCGCCGACGGCAGGATGGGTCTGCGGAATTATGGTCACGATCATTTATTATGTTACTCATCATTTATATCAATAAACGCAATGGCAATATAATGAAATATTGATAGAAGAGAATTATGGTCACGATCATTTATTATGTTACTTATCATTTATTTAAATAAACGCATTGGTAATATACCGGTAATAAAATATTGATAGAATTTATTACCACGTTTTTCTTAGCTCGCTTTCGTGTCTGTGATGATCAAATCTTGCAATCGATATTTCACCAACTTTCCCATTAGCTAGCGCTCTGAAACTTTTAGGGAAGCTCCGCTCCCGATAACAATACAATAATAATAATTTGTTGCACGTTTCCAGGCGTATAAACTCTAAAGGAACTCACAAGCAGGGGTTGGAACCTTTAATGCACGTCATCCTCGAGAGGATATTCGTGTTTAGACTGCGTATATCGATGATACGCTTCGTATCATCGATACGTACATCAAGTCAAGTAAATTGGCTCGCAACAACGTGTTTCGTGTGTAGCAACGGACTAAAAATGAGAAAATAAAATACTTGAAAAACTAAAAAGTAGAAAATAAAATGTATAAAAAAAATTTTTAAAGACCACGTTTTTCATGTGGACTCAAAAGTAGAAAATAATTTTTCGGCAGCTACTGATCTCTGTTTGTTTTCATTCTCTTGGTCTTTTGTATTTCAGTTAAAATATTTTACAACATCTAAAACGAAAAACGTGGGGCGCATCTTCATTTAGGCATGCCTTAATTTCAATTTTTAATTCAACCACTATTTCTAATTATATCAGCAATACACTTATCAAATGTTCAATGAACCATCATATTCATCATATCAAGTAATCACCAAACAATTAAATACATATGCGCCCCACGTTTTTCGTTTTAGATGTTGTAAAATATTTTAACTGAAATACAAAAGACCAAGAGAATGAAAGCAAACAGACATCAGTAGCTGCCGAAAAATTATTTTCTACTTTTGAGTCCACATGAAAAACGTGGTCTTTAAAAATTTTTTTTATACATTTTATTCATATAATGAAGATATTTGCTGTCGAGAATAAGGAAGAAGATAAATAAGAGGTTAGAAGCACTTGATAATATAACGAGTAAAGAGCAAACACCAAGTGGATAGTTAAAGCAGATAATCATAACGAGTCCTAATAACATCAATGGTTGTCAAAACATTTGAAGGTAAGTGTTAAAAAGCTAACTTGAATACCTGTTAGCAAAATTAAAGTTATTAACCTTTAAAAAGTTCAATAATACATATAGGTATTGAATTTTGCACAGAGATGAACAACTTAATAGCCAAAATAGAAACTTTCCCAGAGCCTAAACAACGAATTTATGAACAGACTATGACCTGAAGTTATTATTTAAGCTAACATATACAAAATTATAAATTCATGAATAGACCATGCTTTCACATTATTATTAAAGTTCAACACATCAATAGTTATAATCCAACGAATAGATCATACACCGAACTTAACTTTAACGTACGTATGAATGATTATAATTCTGTGAATAGACCACAATAATTATAATACTTAATTATAAGACCATATACCGAAGTTATTAGGTTTACCATCTGAATGATTATAATCCTAGTAATAGACCATGCCCTGAAATTAACACGATTACTTAACAATTGCTAGTAAGAATAATCGAGTAAGAATAATCATAATTCTGTGTCCGGAGCGGACGCATCACCTGACGGAGTGCAGCTCCATGGGCGTGAGGTGGTGCAGGCGAGCGTGTCTGCCGGACTGCTTGATGAACTCTGCCACAGACGACCGCAGCTTCGCTATCCTCAGGTCCCATATATCCTGTGGCGCGGCACCATTCAAATTAATGCAGTCCATTCCTGGTTAGTTAAAACTGGCTGAGTGTTGGGAGCAAATGCAACGAAAAAAACAAAGCGAAAATTTCGATTCTCTAGTCGGGTAGTTGAGCATCGTCTACTCGGCACAATGTCGGCTATACGAGCATCATCTACCCGGAACAATATCAGGTAGATGAGTATCGTCCACTCGGCACGATGTCTTATATATACGAGCATCGTCTACCCGGCACAATGTCGGGTATACGAGCATCATCTACCCGACACAATGTCGAGTAGACGAGTATCGTCCACTCGGCACGATGTCTTATATATACGAGCATCATCTACCCGACACAATGTCGTTATATATACGAGCATCGTCTACCCGGCACAATGTCGGGTATACGAGCATCATCTACCCGACACAATGTCGAGTAGACGAGTATCGTCCACTCGGCACGATGTCTTATATATACGAGCATCATCTACCCGACACAATGTCGGGTAGATGAGCATCGCGTGCTCACCTTGATGAGCGTACGGACGAGATGAGCATTAGGCACGTCATGTGGAGCGGTGGTGAGCAGCAGCTGAGCAACGGCCATGTAGTTCTCGCTTCCCATCTTCGTGAAAACCTGACATGAGCGCGAACATTTTATTCCATGGAACCATAGACTCAGAAGAAGGAATCCTTGGTATCCTCTTTAGTATCTATAGTAAATGAATCCTCCTACACGTATGTTATCTGTATCCTTCTGCACTGCCTACAGGGAATGGGTCAGTTTGTCCAATTAGTGACACGCTTCCTGCACGTATCAACGAAACGCGCTTTTGTCAGACGGAACAGGGTAAGTGTGGCCCACACAAAAAGAGAAAGTGCATCAGTATTTGGAGAGAGTGCCTCTATTTTAATGATTGAAGGTTTTTACCATAGCGGAAATTAGAATGGAAATCAAAGCTAAAAATGAGATGCAAAAAAAGAGAAATCAACGATAAGGGCTACAAAATTTTTGAGCTCAACTAACACCTATTGAAATGGTTTCAATATTAACCTTCTCGCGGGCAAGCATAGAAATAATCAGAAATTTGAATTTATGGAGCGACTACGAGAAAGTACAAAGAATTATAAGATTAATTGACCCGTATGAATTTTTGTAATTTTTGTATGATGTGCGGTAAATAGCCGTTTAAAATTTCATACAAAGCGGTTACCACGCTGAAATAAATTGATTTATTATAATTTATTATTTCAAATGCAAAGGGAAATTATCGATCTGCAATTTGACTATATTTTCTTAACCTATTTCAAATTAATTAAATTGATATTGCTTCTTCCGACTTTTAAAAAATTGCGGAAAGAGCGTCCAATTTCATCATCTTAGTAAAAGCTTTCATTCAAATGCTCATATTTTAATTCCTGGGCATGGCAGAGATAGATGATTAGAGATTGGCAGATGGTGGGAGATTGGAGGGTTAACTAATTTTTATTCCTGATTTGCAATGTCAGATGCGTTCAAAATAAAATTGTGGCTCGACTCGGCCCAAGCTGATTCGATACAAGGACCTACTTACTAAAATCAACTATTCATCTTGGAAAGAACAGTAGCGCACCATTCAACAATCACCGAGAGAAAAATTAAAGCATAGCCATAGAAATCATCTTAGTCGGCACACAATGATGACCATCATCACCTTGGTCTGCACATAATGATGACCATCATCACCTTGGTCTGCACATAATGATGACCATCATCACCTTGGTCTGCACATAATGATGACCATCATCACCTTGGTCTGCACACAATGACCATCATCACCTTGGTCTGCATCTCCTCCTCCTTCTTGGCGGCCAGAGCCTCGGCCTCCATCCAGGCGGGCGGCAGCAGGCGACACTTGCCGCGTTGCCGCAGGTTGACGGCGAGCCACAGTGGCACCGAGCACGGGATGCCTGCACCCACATGCAACATAACTTATTATTCATGTGCGATTCTTATAGACTACAGGATGCCTCCTGTCACTAGCCAACGCTATACCTATGCGTTTTTATTCATTTATAATCGCCATGCCTGAGCCTAAGACACAAACTTTATTATTCGTATATAATTGTCATACTTGAGCCAACGCCACAAACTCTATTATTCATATAAAATTGAAATACCAGAGCTAACGCCACTGACTTTATTTTTCATATATAATTGAAATAGCAGAGCCAACGTCACAAATTGCCGATTAACAATACCCTAAAGAGAAAGAAGAGATGGATTGCAGTGGAAGATGATGCACAATTATCAAGTTGAATGAAGGCGTTTTCATGGCGGATGTAATAGCGCAATTCTAACTTCTTTATGAAATGAAGGAAGTTAAAAGCAGTTTTCTCTTCATGAGAATGAAAGAAAATGTGTGACGTATTAGAGTTAATATCATTATTATGAAACAAGTTTTTTTTAGTATTATGACTGTCAAGAGTTTTATGACTATCGTGGTTCCAGATAGACCAGAGATATATAATACCTATACGATATTGATATATGCAATGAGAGGAAATTGCTTCGTCACGTCTGCGTCTGACACGTAAATAAGAATCTTGAAACTGACGCCATGTTTATACGAAAACATGTAGAATGTATTAATAATTGCAGGTACTTTAAGATGGTTCGAGAAACGTTAAGCAACAAACCTGCAACGAAAGGACCGACGTCGCCGGCAATGAGGTAGAGTTTGTCGTGCGAGAAGTTAGGTATAATCTGTACGTGTTCCCGCTCTGCCAGGAACTCTTCCTCTACCGCCTCCATTGCCAACACTTCTCACAATGTCAATAACTCCACGTATATTCTATTGATTTATATTAAATAATCGAAGCTTTGAGGCATGTTTTAAAACTGAAAATGTTAGTAAAGAGGATAATGATAAAACGATGTAGCAGTGAGTTAGCACGATTACTGAATGAAATTAGGATAAATATTGTAAGGGAAATTTAAGGATGCGAAGCCCAGTCGAGCTACTTGAAAAAAGCATGATAGCAGAAATGTGAGATCTAACATTGTATAATTATAAATGTAATTAATAAATTCTCAATCAATAAGTTAAAAAGAAATTGCATGATGCTTGTGACGCATTAACGTCGTTCCCAAACAATTATTTCAATGCGCGGCAGAGCACGTAATTGTACCATACGCGGTCTTCGGAAAGATCATATTTTTTCAACCTCCAAACGCGCTGCTCACCAATACTCTCAAATATCACTGTTCTGATGTAAAAACCACTTAAATACTATTTATACCTAAATATCATAAAAATAAATGTATGGGAATAATATATAAATCCAATCCTAAGCTCGTAACTTAAGCACCAACTCGATGCCGATGGTTGCAAGGCTGTTGAACAGCCGATTATGTGAGAACGCATTGAAGTGTTTCAAAAGTTTGAAACGTTGAGTATATTCTAGTAAAATCTTTGAGTTTTAGAAAAAGTAAACCTAAAATGGAATTTTGTAAAGATTTAGCATGAATTACGAATCTTCCGTGAATATTTTTGCACAACTGAGTTCGACAGCAAAGGCCTTCAAGTAAATCCGAAATTTTTAGCAATAAAAATGGTGTACCTAACATTTTTTATTCTATTTATTCTACCAGTTCATCCAGAAAATTGAGACGTTTCAATAATTTCAACTTCAATCATCTTCGAGCGAACACTGAATAATAAGAATAAGCTGAGAATTTTTATAATTTATGGTAAAATTTGTCCATCATAATTATTGGCTTGGGAACCCAGGGGGCGCCGACCCCTCCGATGCTGAAGTTGGCAGCAGTGGCTGCTTAGGACTAAGTGAATGGAAGTAAATTTTAAAACGAGTTCAACAAATATTCTGCTGAACTTCTTAAGCTCATCCTAAAAGAATATTTGTTGGACTGAATGGGCATTTTACAATTAAAGGAATTTGATAGCGATGTTTAGTTTTGATAGCTGATAAGATTAATAATAGTCTAACCTTAGAAGAATACTTTCGCTGTTAATTGAAAAAACATCAAGTCATTTACTGGAAATAAAGTCAATAATACTGCAGCACATTATAATTCACTTCACATACACGAACATAGTTGAGTGTTTAATGTATGTGAAATAAAAATGAAAGCAGGACAACTTCAGCATCCTCCCTGAGGTTTTCTGTGACCATACAAATTATTCCCACCTAAATAATAGGTCGCATTAGTCATCATTGCGTGCATGGACAATTGAAAGAAACTAGGGGGAAATTTGAGTGTCAATCCTTATCTCTAGCATACAATGTATGAGAGACATGGATGATATAATCCACTAATTAGTGAAACGTGAAACGCTATATACAACCAAACTATCAAATTATTATCTATTACACAAATGCTAATAAAAGAATAAGCCAAGTTTTGATTCGTTGGATATATTTCACCGTTCATCATTACGCAATAATTATGCTAAAGGATTATAGAAAATCAGGCGACAGAAAAAGTGTATAGCTAATTAAAAAAATTTCAGGAGCTAAAAATGAAACGTTTTTGCAGGTTTTTGACAATGCAATTTGTTGAGCAGTAAGATACGATGAAATATGTTTTTGAAGTTAGCTCATAATCATGATATACTAATGCACTCATTGCGAAAAAGTCAATTCCAACGGATTTGATACACAAACGAGTCCAATAAGTAGGAATATATGTGTAAGAAGTAGAAATTGATGTATAAATTCTTAAATAGCTATTTGAGAAGGCACAGAATATCACAACTTCATTAACATGGCGAGCAACATGCACGACGAAGCTTTAGATACATTACCTTGTGACACCTCCAGCAACATCGTTACTGACACAATAAAACTACGCAGATAGGCTTTTTAAATTCTGAATATATTGGCAATATAAATTTAAAAAAATACAGTCTTAATGCTACTGCCATTACATGTTTACACCTGATGTATTTTCCACCAACTTAATAAATAATTTAGTAACCCTGACAGATGCTACACGAAATTCTTTAAAAATAACTTTCATAACCATTGTAAAAAATATCTATGAAAAATATCTATGAGCGTCAGCTGAAAGGTTCACTGGACAGCGATTCCTTCTCGTTGCGATCACGTTTTTTGAATCTTCATGAATTGCTAATTTACGTAAAGTATTTTTGGGTCTATTAAAAATATTCAGTGCATTTGAAAAATACAGTGTTCACCTTACGAAGTTATTATTTCATAAAGGTTTCCTGTAAAAAGATAGAGATTCGTTCACGTCACAAAGGACTAAGCATAAACAAGCTTGGTAAAATGAGCTGAGAATTTTTGATAATATCAAACTTCTGTAACGTTCACATTGAGCAATAAACACAAGCGAGAAAAACCGAGGTTCAATCCTAACTTACCACAAATTAACTTTATACTAAAAATTAGGAGCAGTGAGAAATTCAGCATACACGACACAACGTCGGAGCGGAAATTTCATCGAACATGCAATGCCAAGAAAGTGCACAGCTGGCAAATTAGTTAGCTAAAAATTTCTCTTTCCTATTATTAAACAGAAATGATGAATGAACAAACCGAAGGAAGTAAGTGTCCTTGGTTTGTGACAATCATTTTAGGAGCAGCTTAGACAAACAACAAGTCGGTGGTAGAGCTGTGTGGTGCATCCCACTGTGTCCCACTGTGTGTTGCGTCCCCGGGTTCGAGTCCCACTGAGGACAAGTTCTACCGGGAAGCTCAGCTCATGGTCAACTTAGTCATTCATAACTCTGGTTGATAAATGAGTACCTGGCTTGTCCAGGGTGTTGTGTAATGCAACCAAATGGTTCTGGCGGGTCAGCGAGCCAGTGATGGTCGTAGAACTACCAGTGGCACCGAGTGCCCGGAAAAACTGATCTATCACCCCCCCTCCCTAGTCGCCACTGCCAGGATGGGCAATTACAACAACAACAACAACAAGTCGGTACATATAATCTATTCTACTTTGATATAAGAAATTTATTTTATAATATAAGTTATACGCTAATAGATTGAGCATTTCTGATCGATGATGAGAATTTATTTTGGCACTAAAGAGATGGTTCGCGTAAAATGGTTAGTGATAGTACCGGTTACGAATTATTCTAATTTAACCGGAGCATTTAACATCTTCAGGAAAGAAAGTTTGTTTTCATTAACGGCCGCACGGGTAATCAGGCATTAGATATTAATAATTTTGGCCAAGGACGAATCGTGATCATGTGTAGGGCGGGACCAGGTTGTCCCTGGTTTCTAGTGCTATGTCCTCCTTGGTTTTTGACCATTTTTTCCAGGTTGCTTGAAAAATTCGGCCTTTTTTACCACTTTGTTCAGGTTGATTGAAAAATTTTGCTTTTTTTAACATTTTGCCCTGGTTGCCTGAACAATTTGGCCTTTTTGGACCATTTGTCCTGTTGCTGTTATAGTTTCCCCTTTAGTAATTATCTCCGAGGACAAAGGCCCTGATCATTTGTAGGGCAGGCCCAGGCTTGTCCTGAGGCACCATGTGGCCCGAGCCCCGCACGGTGACGAGGTCCAGCAGCTCAAAGCGCTTCACGAAGCCTCCCACTTGTCCGCCTGACGTCCAGGGGCGCCGCGTTGCCGTCTCCTGCGCAGCGTAAATATCACTCAATAATACTGTATATATCACTCATTAATTTGAAACAAACACAAATACTGAATAATTCACATTTTTTTAACGATATGAGTCACTCAAGGAGGTCACTCAAGGTTTCGTTTTCATATAATTATTTATGATTTCATTGAATTGGTCCGGGGATTTATTGAAAGGAATTCTTTGAATGTATTTATTCATAATATGGTTCACCTAACTTATTGCTATGTTACATGGCCTAGAATTATTCATTACGCCGACAACCGAACGAAGGCTCACTATCCGTTAAACTGTTCAAGTGCATGCAATACAATCAATTATCAATAACAACTAATTAATTCGGTGGTTAATTATACAGTCAATCAATGCAAAATACAATTAAATAATATTATTTAAATAACGAGCATAATTATAAAAAATCAGAACACTTAATTGCGACTACCTACAATTAAGCAATTAAGTAATTGTGTAGATAATTACCTTGTAGTTGAGTCCCTCCACGAACCACTGATCACCTATGAAGTTACAGGCCATGTCCACGTCACCGTTGTAGACGAGCGCCCGCACCCCCGCCGCCTGTAGCTTCTTGTACTGCGCCTCCATGCTGTCGTACACACGCTTGAAACCCGCGTTAACCTGGTCATACAGATTATCATGATAGATTATATAAATTATCCATAGATAGGTTATAAATATAGAGAGATTATAAATTATTATATAAATTATCATGATAGATTAGAAAAATTATCAATTGACGACGTGATAAATTAGAAAAATTATATTTGATGACGTGATAATTAGAAAAATAATCATTTGATGACGTAATAGATGATAAAAATTATCAACGTAATAGATTAGAAAAATTATCATTTGATGGTATAATAGATTAGAAAATTATCATTTGATAACGTGATATATTAAAAATTATCATTTGATGACGTAATAGATAATAAAAATTATCATTTGATGACGTGATAGATAAGAAATATTATCGTTTGATGACGTGATAGATTACAAAAATTATCATTTGATGACGTAATAGATAATAAAAATTATCATTTGATGACGTGATAGATAAGAAATATTATCGTTTGATGACGTGATAGATTACAAAAATTATCATTTGATGACGTGATAGATTAGAAAAATTATTATTTGATGACGTAATGAAGAAAAATCACCTGAAACATGCAAATAAATGTTCGAGGACATGACACAATGATCATGACACAATGATTTAAGATCACCCGAGACATGCATTTAAATTACAGAGAACAATCGTAAGAACAATTTCTTTACGAGGCAGGTAAGTAATGAAGATTGTCGATAAGTAAGAGACCAATAGTAAATAATCACAATACTATTTTGCTAATCATCAATGACTATAATCCATCAACGCAACTAGTATAGACAGTTACTTGGATCAAGGAATTAGAAAACCGAAGCTTAACCAATTGTATCTTTCTGTCTTCTACCACTATATACATGAAGGGATACAAAAACGTCTTAGCTTAAATAAAAAAAATGAATAAAATCCTAATGCGGATTAAAAGCAAAAAAAGAGCATTTGGAAATAAATAGCTCAGGATTTTATGGCTGACAACTAAGGGAAATGGATTGTTGAAGTTAGAATCCAAGTGATTAGCACATTTGCAGGCGACTTCTTAATAAAGTTTTCTCATTAAATAAGTCTATCTAATTGAGTATAATAAATAAACCCAGACCTCATCATTGCAGATCTCCCAGTTCTGAACAAAGTCAGGGATGTGCAGAGCAGCTCTGACGTCGGGGTTGTTGAGGTAGTCTGTCATGGCGTGGGAGTTGGTGCAGGGCGGGTCCAGCGTCGCGTTCTTGCGGTGACTGTAATAAAACTTTCATTATTATTATTATTTAATAGCCATCAATTAATTAATTAGTAGAAACATTACTAACCAATATTGATTAATAATCAGCAATTTAATTAATTAATAATCATCAATCAAATTACTTAATTAAAACATTACTAACCGATATTAATTAATTAATTAAAAGACCACTAATCAATTGAGAATACAGTCAGGGATAAAAACATAATCGATTAAATTAATTAATTAAATCTATTAACCGATTGGATATACAGGGAAGAATTAACAAATAACATATGTTCATATTTACATATGTTCAATTTAGTTTATTTTTTAGGGAATAAAACAATTTAAATCAGATAATTTCGTGCAATGATGATAATTAGGAATGTTTAACGTGTATGAAAACTTTTCAACAGAAAATTGGTTTAAAACAAATGCGACTTGAACCTTTAGCAACACTAAGTAACTAACTCACAATACAATAACTAAACCATTTTAGCGCTTGCCTTACAACGCCAACTCTAACACTTCATTGATAAAATAAAATAATTTCAAAAATTTTAGAAGGAAAACTAAATTTTGACGTTCATTTATTTGAATACAAATAATTTTATTGATTGCTTGGTAAATGAGACATTTGTCAGATAATGTTGGGCTGTCACATCGCCCTACATTTCTGAAACTTTGGTATGTGAGGGCCCATCTGATGTAATGCACTGCTTTCCGGTCAAGAAAGAGATTTTGTTTAGTGAGCATTCTTTATCAAACCAAAATGGCTAGCGTAAGAAAATCTGATATGTATTTTCAACAGTTGGCCCAAGCCACCAACCTGGTACCAGCAGGCCACCATTAAATTCAAACAGGAACTATAAATAAATATCCGTTTCCCATAATTAGCACATCAAGTAAAATGAAACGTAACTAGAATTAATCATTAACAGCAAATATTTAGCATAAGTTGATGGTATGTGGCGAATACATGGTGTTTATGCTTAATGGTTTATGGTCATTTATGAATGATTGGAAAGTGATTCATTCCACCTTAATTCTAGATATCTACTCTCATTAAAATTATCATCTATATAAGATCAGGATGCCTCAAATTGCGATGTAGTAATTTTATAAGTTAAGGAACACCATGAAACTCAACCACTTAGTTATAATTGAAATTTATCACCTGTTCAGAAGCGAACTAGTAGCAGGACTGTAAAATTACCTGGCAAGCATGTGGTTGTTGCGGTGTAGGTTGAGGTGGTCGGCGTGGTAACGTGAGAATGTAACACCCAGGCTGTTGGAGTTGGATGGAGGCGCGCAGTTGTCATACAAGTTGTACATGTTCAGGCCGCTGTCATACACTATGTCGGATGCCCTAGCAACCTGTGGTGACAGGCACACAAATGACGGATGTGTAGGGGATTTCAAGCAGTGTTAGAGCAGTAATCCATCAATGCGTTTGGAAAAATTTATGCGAGCTATTATAATCACTTACTTGTTTTGTTAGAAAAAGGCACGAGAATAGCATATTAAAGTAGGTAATTTGTTTTAGTTACTAAAAAATGTTACATTTACATTTTACGGCAGGGTTATCAAATTACCAGAAATACGTTGCGCCAAATTTTTAATCAAAAATACTTCTAATGAATGAGAATAGAAATTTAAATCAGCTAATGATATAAACGTATAACCTGAGGCAGTATCACGCAATAGATATGTGCTTGCGGCCGCACCACGGCATTTTCTCAAGCATGTAAATTAGTGAAGAAATTATATTCACTGAACTAAAAATCACTTTAAACCTTAATTCATTCATGATGAATTTAAGCCTGCCATATAATATGGCATTCTCACGGCAAGGCGTGAACGCAATCAATTGAATATATAATTTTTATATATAATATAAATATCTAATATTTATCTATAATACAAATACATAATATTTATATATTTATACATACCCTATCCTGGCAGACGGGCCAGGGAGACGCAGCAAAGTTGCAGGTCTCCTGCGAGGGGATGTTGCCCTGGCAGCAGTGGTACACGAGCTCGTCCCACAGACTGAAACATTATTTGTTTGAACACTCCACACAGTACAGTAGTTATTAAAAGGAGTTAGTAGCACAAGGTCTACAGCAAAGCAACTATTACGGAAAACGTTAGCTTCTACATTGATTTTGAATAAATTTACTAATATTCATGCATTTACAGCATTGGTTCCAGACCTAGCAGTAAGCAAACATGATTGAAGTAATGGGCAATTTTTAGGTAAAATTTCTAACTCCACAAGCGTGTTTCATGCTCAAAATAATCTGGCAGAGATTTGTTGCAACACTCAAGCCACATGGTCAAAGCAGCCTATTAAATTCAAACAGTACATTTATTTAATGTGCAACTTATATGAATAAAATGTCGAAAACTGATACATATACAGATGAAATTAAATAAAAAAAAAGCTACATATTAATATCATAAATGACACGTAACAAAGTAATATTGGATAGAATTTAATTTCTTTGAAGCCTGGTGGCACAAGGCAACTGTATTTTAGCTCTAATACTCTATCACAAAAAAGTTGGAGAGCACATACATATATTGTATTCACACAAACAACATTCACATTTTCCCGAGCAGTCCATGGTAGTTGGCAAAGAAGATAATGCTGTTGTCGTTGTGTGCAGTGCTGGAGAGGCCGTTGCCAACAGCAAAGCCTCGGAAGTTCAGAGGGAAGGAGTCGTTGTTCTCGATGATGCGGACGGAGAGAGTGGGAACATAGATACCCCCGTAGCTCTCACCCGTCACGTAGAATGGGTTCTGGCGGTACTCAGGAAACTGAAAATAAAATTACCATTTGTACAAAAAAGAAATCCTGTAAATACAAGAAAGAAAATTAATTAAATGTCAGTATTTTAATCATTTTATTGACGCAATGATCTTATGATTGCAGTTTGATATTAAATTGGAATAGGAACTCTGATGGCAGGCGAGCATTTGGGAGACATAGTGCATCATTGGACATTGGAATGATTTTATCAAGTATTTTAATGACTCTGGCAAGTTTTAGGGTAACTTTGGACGCCTCTGCCAAGTATTAGGAAAATTTTGGACAACTCTGTCAAGTATTAAGGTAACTTTGGACGATTATGTCAAGTATCAGGGTAATTTTGGACGACTCTGCCAAGTATTAGGGTAACTTTCTTTCCTAGAATGACTTTAATCAGCATTGAGGAAGCTTATGCAAATAATGACTAAATGAAAAAAATTCATACAACAATTTGCCAAGTCATCCAAGCGGTCAAAGTTACTTCAGTGTTCTAAACCATAACTGTTGACAGTAATGAATAAAAGAAGGGGATCATCATAAAATAATTGAATAAAATGTCAGATTTTTTATTTTGGTTAGATGATAAAAGCATGACCAGTAAACAACTCTTTCCAAAAAAAATACATACTAAGAAATTTTTATGTGAATGATTTAAAATGGACTTTGTATTTAGTTTGAACATTTCAAATCATGTATAGGGAGTAGCTTAAAGAACAAGATGCAGACCTTCTTGAAGAAACTCTTAAGGCCATTGTAGTTGAGCAGGGAGGTGGAGTCGTCACCAGCCGAGCAATTGCCCTGCGTGTTGTAGGAGAAGCCCACGCACGCAGGGGACTCCATGTAAACAATGTTGGCAAACTGAAAATAATGAGAACAAACTCTATGATATCACAGTCAGAAGCAGGGCTTGAAGATCTTGATGATGTTCTAACAAGTGAATGAGAACAACACAATCAGAGCCACAGCTTGAAGATGATAGTGATCATATATGATGTATTAACATGAATGGTGTGCTAAAAAATTTTATAGTTATTTATTCTTGACCTTTCAAGAATAAGTGTTTTCAAATAATTTATCATGGTGCTTCACAACAAATTTATACAAGGACAGATTTTTAAAATTATCTAAAGTTTAATCTCTCTATGATACTTTGTATCTGCCTTGTGAATAACAGCAGCCTGCATAAAAAGGAGACACATTTGATAAAAGATGTCATGTTGTTTTTAGTGTGTCTAGAATTCTTAAAACAAACAATTTTAAAATTAAATAAAAAAGCTTATACTGGAGTCTAATAAGAATTTTTAAATGTTATGTCATGATTCCCTTCCCTAGATGTATGGAAAAGAACAACTTATTCCAAGCTAGAGTACATACCGTATTCCAGGAATAAGTGTTGTTGTAGAGAGTCTTGCCGTCATCATTGATGTGGAGAGGGCCAAGCTCAGTCAATAATCCATCAAGAGAGGAGCAGCCTGGACCTCCATTGAGCCACAGCAGCAGTGGTGAGGTCGTTGGGTCAGCCTCAGACTCGACAAACCTGCAATTGTAACAGCTTCAGATACAATGTTTCACAATAAATGTGTATATAAATAAATATACACAATAAATGAGTAAACACTGTATCACTTCAGATATTATGTTTCACCATTTCAGTTATGACTTGCAACCTGAGAAAATTTATTCCTAATATAAAGATCAAAGATGCAATACAACAACAATAAATGGTATTTATTACTTTAATTAAAAAAAAAGATTCAATTTTGCTTTGAGGCCAATGAAATAATTGTGCTGGGTGGGTCCACCATCAGGTTCTTGCAGTGACTGCAAGAACTAACAAGCTAGAAATAACTGAGCAATGCTACAGTGCTCTCCTTCAAAAAGGAGTAATAAGAATAGGTAGTAATAATGAATTCTATTTTGCTTCAAGGCCAATGATATAATTCATCAGAATTAAATCTTATCAAGCCTAGCCATGCATGGGCCATGGAGCTTATTCCTAAGTAGAAGTATAAAATTAATTACTATTAAACCAGTTACAGACGATAGTACAAAAGGTTTCAGCTTTTGTACCAAAGGCACATATATTAAAAATATTATTTAATTCCTAGCAACACAAAATTGTAGATTTTGGGACTTATTTACAGCATTGCTGCAATGGTTTGAGAACAATGCATATAGAATAACAAGCATAGACAAAATTACAGGTGATGATACAATTTATACAATTCAACTAGGTAATATCTTGATAAGTTTCACAAAATGAATGTTCATTTTTTTGAAGCAGGCAAAATGTACATGGCAAAATAAACATACATGTGATGGGAGCTACCTTTATTTTCTATGCTTAGGGTAATCATGCATGATGAACACTCACCAGTAATGTAGGAAAGTGTTGCTGCCAGCATCAAGAAATCCACTAAATTGACGATAATTTACAGGAAAATTGAGACCAGGCAGCTCCTTGATCAGATCAGCTTCAGCATCCTTTGTTAACTTAGACTGTAAACCTTCAGTGCAGACAACCCAACTGAGCTGAATGAGGACTAAAGTCCATGTATACCAATGCTTTGAAACAAATATCTTAAAAGTTTCCATTGTAATTTTCTGTTGAAAGAAAATAAACACAGTTTACAATTATTAAAAACATTGCTGCATGCACTTATTGGTAAGGACTTTGCATTGCAATCAAGTGCTTCCCAAAGTACTGTCAAACGGGGTAATAAGGGATGGGCGGGATAATAAGGGACAGTCCTCCAACATTTTGTCGGAATGTTGTAGCAGCTAAACTAATCAAAATATTGCAAAACTAAAAATAGTGTCATAAAGTTCAACATTTTTACTATCTATGCAGCATAAAGCAAATTGAGAAATCATACATTTATTACCTCTAAAAATCCATGAAAAAAGTGTGAAAAGTGAGATTTTTGAAGAGTACCTCTGCTAAGGTCAGCAGGGTGCGTACCGATATTGAGAAAAAAAATTCCAGGACTTTTCCAGGACTCTCCATAATCATCAATATAATTTTCCAGGAGTCGCATAAGACAGGTTTAGCATGACTGAAAGAGTAACCGTGCATATTCTATCATCTCCTACAGTTGATAAATAGAAAACGTGTAAATGCATAGAGTGGGCAGACACAGAGGATCAAAAATGACACAAATCTGGAAATCAAGCCCACACTTTAATTATTATGAATTCAATAGTGTCAAATCACAACAAATATTGAGTAATGCACTCAATATTGCACATGATAATATCAATACAGTTCAGAACACGATTCAACACCACTACCCTAACATTCAAATGGCAGCTATTTCATCAACTTTTTCTTCAATGTTCAGTTCAAGAGTGTCTAGCTCCTGTTGCCTTGTTTTCAAAGATCGCCTCATGCCGTGTTGTGATTCTCTCTAAAGTTGCACATCTCATCCACAACACCATCTACATTTGTGTTAGGGAATCTCTTGGCATCAACAAGTAAATTGAGACAGTTCTTCAACTGTGTCTTGTTGGCTACGTTACAGTCCTTCTTCCCGCTCCGCTACTTGAGCTTCGCGCTCCGCTAATGCATTTCATTTCATGCAGTTCTTTCAATGGCAGGCAACGAAGTCACAGACAATGAGATAAAAAAACAACAGGAACAAAGAAACTTTTATAGAAACTAGTGCTGAGGATGCAGGTGCACCAGTGCTGAAGCTGCACATGCACCAGCGATATCTCAGGCACTCGCACATGTGAATGACTTACAGTCTCCTCCTCATGGGTAACATAGACACAAGTTCGAGCGGTCAGAGTTGTCATACACGGAGATGGCTCTGCTTGAGGCCAGAAATTCGGTCCTTTCATTCTCATAATTTTCAAAAATGGATTCGAGTTCACAATTGTGCGTTTGAAGACTGCATTTATTAGGAAACAATCTATATTAATGCCTGGTAAAATAATTGCAGCGTATGTAAAATAGAAGACACCTAAATAATACTTAAATAGAAGACAATAAATAATACTGCTCTAATTTATTAGCATTGCAATGTAATTAGTTAATATCACATGATTGTATCATTTTTATATGGTATCATGAATAGTAGGTATTATAAATATGTAACTGTATTTGTCTGATTATTTTTTAGTGCATTTACCTAGCCATCAAGCAAATGTGAGTAGGTAACCAATATTCCTATAGGGAGGAATTTCATTAAACAATGAAAGTTTTGCTGGTGTTAATAGTTATTAGCAGAGGCTAGTTTTTTGCTCAAGTCAGGAAGAGGCTGGTAGTAACCAAGATAACTAGCTTAGTTGCCAATCATATGTAGCTAATTTTTTTATGCTTTGAGATATAGGCTCAAATTAGTTTGCATTGCTGGTAGTCTGGTAGAGTGATCACCTTTCCATACACTAGACAGTGTCCGTAATAGGCTAATATTTGCATTTGAGAAAGCTATGTACAGCTTATGTTTTGGATCCAATATGCAGGGATTTATTCAAACATCCTCATTTCTGAGTTCAAAATACAATTTGTGAACCCTAAAATTAAACTAGGTTTTGAAAGTCCACAACAGCCTTTGTCTAATTTTCCACATTGCCAGTTTACGAAGTAACCACTAACCCGTAGGGCCGTAGTTTAGATCTTCAGCCTCTGTTCAGGTAACCAATACCCAGAAGTAATGGCACAGTTTTTACCTAAATTTTAAGCCTCAAGTTAATGGCTAAAACCCAAATCTCAACAGTTGACAACTATCCAGGCATCAACCACAGACCAAACTCTGCACTGCATAGGCAGCTCAGGTAAGCATGGAAAACTTCTAACTTCCAACCTTAGAACCGCGACTATACTTTCCAGCCATTTTCAGAACCGTGAGATTTCTGCCAGATGAATTACCTCTTATATAATTGTTAACAAGAATGCACGATGGGGCAGCAAGATTCCAAATGTATCAAAAATTTGTCATGTTGAAGCTGCAAGATTCCAGAAACAAGTAGGAAAAATCTAATCCTGGCCAGCTGCAGCCATGATATACTAGTCAAGAGGCTAAGTCAGTACTCAGTAACACTGTAAGTCTGTAACAGCTAAGCTATAGGCATAGTCTTCAAGTTCCTGAAAGTGAAAGGCTGACTCTCTGAAATTTGAATAGATAATGCATAATAATGATGTCCAATAATATGCATTTAAAAATTACTTTCTAAAGACAACACTTCTGAACAATCCAGTGTCTTGGATGTTACACATGTACAATGAATTTCTAATTTTATTTTCAAATATTAAAAAAAAATATACTTTTTCGAAAAAAAATTTTTTAATATTGAAAAAAATTATTTTTCTGAATTTTTTAAGATATCAAAATTTTGTAAATTATCAAATTATTTATTCTGTCAACTGATTCATGCATTGTCTCTGACTTTGTGCAATTGTGTCATATAGGTATGGATTATAAGATTTGTAGCAAACAAAATTATTTTTAATTTTTTTTAATAGTAAAAAAAATTTTAATTTATGAAATCATTAATCTGTCAATTGATTCATGCATTGTCTCCAACTTTATGCAAGTGTGCCAAACTTCAAATCGATTGGACAGGTAGAAGTGTATTAAATATCAATTATAAGATTTGTAGCAGACAGACAGACAAACAAACAAGAAGTGAAGTTAAAGAGAAGTGTTGTAATAAACAAGAAATGAAGTTGGAGAGAAGTGTTGTAAAATTTATGTTTAAAAAATATATGTTTAAAAATTACTTTTAAAGACAACACTTCCAAAGAATCCAGTGCCTCCAATCTTAAAGATGGACCATGAATTTCTCATTTAATTTTTGAAAATTAAAAATATTTACTTTTCAAATTTTTTAATATATATAAATTTTTTTAATATATAAATTTTTTTCAAAATTATTTATTCTGTTAATTGTTCCTGCATTGCCTCTGATTTCACACAAGTTTGCAAAATTTGTGATCAATTAGACACGTAAAAGTGTGTCAAATATCAGTTATAAGATTTGTAGCTGACAAAATTATTTTTTCAAAATTTTTATTTAATATTTGAAAAAAAAATTTTAATTTTTAAAATCATTTATTTTGACATTTTATTCATGCATTGTCTCCAACTTTACACAAGTGTGCAAAATTTCAGATCGATAGGATAAGTAGAAGTGTATTAAATTCTGATTACAAGATTTGTAGCAGACAGACAGACAAACAAACAAACAGACAAGAAGTGAAGTTAAAGAGAAGTATTGTAATAATAAAATATATGTTTAAAAATTACTTTTTAAAGACAACACTTTCCAAGAATCTAGTGTCTTCAATCTTACAGATGTACAATGAATTTCCCATTTAATTTTTGAATATTAAAAAAATTAATTTTTCAATTTTTTTAATATATAAATTTTTAGGATAAGTAGAAGTGTGTTAAATTTTGATTACAAGATTTGTAGCAGACAGACAGACAGACAAACAAACAAACAAGAAGTGAAGTTAAAGAGAAGTGTTGTAATAATAAACGTTTAAAAATTACTTTTTAAAGACAACACTTCCAAAGAATCCAGTGTCTCCAATCTTAAAGATGTACCATGAATTTCTCATTCAATTTTTGAATATTAAAAAAAATAATTTTAGAATTTTTCAATATATAAATTTTTTTCAACATTATTTATTCTATTAATTGATTCATGCATTGCCTCTGACTTCACACAAGTGTGCAAAATTTCAGATAAATTAGACAGGTAAAAGTGTGTCAAATATCAGTTATGGTAGCTGACAAAATTATTTTTTTAATTTTTTTAATATTGAAAAAAAAAATTTTTTATTACTTTTTAAAATCATTTATTTTGACATTTGATTCATGCATTGTCTCCAACTTTAAACAAGTATGCAAAATTTCAGATTGATAGGATAAGTAGAAGTGTGTTAAATTTTGATTACAAGATTTGTAGCAGACAGACAGACAGACAAACAAGAAGTGAAGTTAAAGAGAAGTGTTGTAATAACAAGAAGTGAAGTTAAAGAGAAGTGTTGTAATAACAAGAAGTGAAGTTAAAGAGAACTGTTGTAAAAAGGATGCAAAATGGTGTTAGACTTGTCAACATAGTGGCAAAGCAGAGAGTTTTTTAGCAGGGTTGGCAATGATTAAATCATGTGATTAAATCACTTGATTTTTTTATAAAAAAATCATGATTTTTTTCGATTTTTTTATTTTTTTTTTTTATTTTTTCATGTATTTAAATATATTGAGTGGCAGTCTTTAATTTATATTGAGGTATTGTTATTCATGGTTTAGCATAAATGTACTATGAATGACAAATTGGTATATAAACTTGTTGCCTTTAGTGTGTATTAGGTTCCAATAAATTGAATAATTTTGGTACAGAGGCATCAAGTGTGCAATAAATTGTACGTAGCTAGCAGCTTAGCTGATTCTTATAAGGCTATAAGTAGTCTTTAACTATTTGTTATATATTGATTACAATATACAATTCAAATGTGTTAGCTAGCTTATACAGGGTGGGGCAGAACTGATTGAACAGTTTTGAGGCGAAATAAATGAGTAATGGAGGTACATAAAGAAGAAAGTTTATTTTCCTCAAGATTAGCATAACATACCATTTAAAATACTTATGTCTTGAAAACAATATCAGGAAGATGGGGTTTGTTAGCTGCATCACACTGTTGGAGTCGTTCTTGGAAGTATTCTACAGCACATTCACACATATGGTGAGGTATGGCCATAACCTCTGCTACAATAATCTGTTCCCTTAGCTATGGTAGGGTGTGAGGGCGACTTTTGAACCCCTTTCTTTTAGATGTCCCCAAATAAAGAAATTGCAAATGCTCAAATCAGGTGACCTTGCAGGCCACTGTAAATCACCACTCAGAGTCTGGGAACATGCGTTTCAAAACATCGAGTGACATTCAGGCTGTGTGAGCTGTAACCCCATCCTGCTGGAACCACACGTCTCACAATGTTTCATTTTCAACAATGTTTTCCATCATGGGCTGCAAGAAATTTTGCAGCATTGCAGCATGGCGATCGGAATTCACTATCACGGTTACTCCCTCCTCTGAGAACGACTCCAACAGTGTGTTGCAGCTAATAGCCCCCATCTTCCAGATATTGTTTTCAAAACATAAGTATTCTAAATGGTATGTTATGCTAACTTTTAGGAAAATAAACTTTCTTCTTTATGTACCTCCATTACTTTTATTTTACCTCAAAACTGCTCAATTGGTTCTCCCCCACCCTGTATATTGAGAGGTTGAGATTGTATTGACCTTTTAGGCAATTAGAAAGATTTTTCACCCTAATACAAGTATTCTAACTAAAATATTTAATTTCAATCTTTAAATATGTGAATTTAAAACTAGAAACAAAACAATTACAATTATAAGACTATATATAAAATAATTAAATGCAGTGAATGGATATAAAATATTTGAATTGTGCACATGTTTATTTCAAACAGTATTAGATTTTCTCATAACTTAAGTCTCGTTTCAAGCCGTATGAGGTTTGTTTGGTTATCGTTCAGTTTACATTTAGTATTGGTTTATTTGTCTGAATTAAATAGGAACAGTGCAGTCAGTCACTCAGTCACTACTAGTCGGAGTGTAATAGTGTCTGAAAGTTTACAAACTTTCGTGCACATGTCTTCATTTTTATACATCCATCCCATTTTGTAAACCATTGAGAACGATCTTAATCTTCCCCCTTTATTGAATTAACGTCAATATTGTCAATTCTAATAATTCTATTCAAAGCAGTCATTTAGCGGCCGGGCTGGTTGCGACTTTTCTCAATGCTTCTGAGGCTTTCCCTGCAGCAAAGCAGAAATCTTGCATCTCTGGCCGGCAACAGACAGATTCACTTCAACCTTCACACATTCAACTTGCCTCTGTGTCGTCTCGTGTGGTCTATGCCCGTCCGTTCTGCGTAGTTCCCACTCTGCAAGATGACAGCACTCAACCTCTAGCCGGTTCTTCAACTGGACAACTCCTCACCTGCACCCAGAAGGCCTGTTCTTCCCACAAAGAAGCCGTAAGTCGTTAAATTAGCCTGTGCCGCTCTTAATGACTGCTTCTGGAAGAGCCTTTAGCTCACTCGCTAAGTTCCTCTTAATAAAGTGACATTCATCCAATTTCAATTACATTTACATTTCATCAAAATTTCTAAAACGTTTCATATTCTTCTCAATGATTTACTGAAAGTTTTGCTAAATAACCAATTCTAATTCTAAAGTGATAATTGATTCTAGTTCTAAAGTGATAATTGATTCTAGTTCTAAAGTGATAATTGATTCTAGTTCTAAAGTGATAATTGACTCTAGTTCTGAAGTGATAACTTGATTCTGCTTTGAATTCTAAACTATAAGTGATTATAATTCTAAAACGATTAACCCTTAATCTCATAGGATGAATGTCGTGACGAGATGTTCATGATAACGGAGGGGGGCACAACTTTCCTCTACCTCTCCAGTGGACGGGCGACTACGGCTTACGTTTATTTTTGAATAAATTCAAATTTTAATCTAGAGTATGTCGTTTACCTGTCCTCGCCATGAACTTATTTTCGTCAAATAGTGTATAGAGGTTAGAGTCTGGTAGATTTATAGGACATGAAACTAGTAGATCTATTGATAGTGCTGTGCACTGTGCTATCAGCTACAGTCACTACTAGTCGGTGTGTATAGAGGGTAGAGTCTGGTAAGCAATAAGTGCCCTTTTTAGCCATCCATTATGATCCATATACTGTTATTGTTAGTAGGCTAATTGCAACATAAAAAAATAACACTTCAAAAAGACAAAAAGTTGAAAAAATAAAAAATCATATAAATAAAAAAAATCATGAAAAAATAAAAAAATTGCCAATCCTGTTTTTTAGACTCTCCCTCAAGTTCATTTCTGAGTACTGTACTATAAGTAGACCAGTAAAGTATCCTGAATACCAGCATCATCATACATAAGAAATTGGTTAAAATCTTGGGTAAATGAGGAAATTAAAAATGAACTGATTCTAAAAAATCTCTGGTTTGTCAATTGTCACTATGCTTGTCATTATTATTTGTCAAGTTATTATAGTACAACAGTTAAACAGTAGGGTAAATGCAGTATATTCCGACATTGTGGGTAATTCCGCCATTCTCAACTTTTTCCCTTTATATTAAGCTTTGTCTTGGTTCCACACATTTGTTGATGGTTGAAATAGTGATGTCATACTATTGCGCGCCACAGTGTGGAATTCTGTATAGGTAATATATTCTCATGTTAACATGAGAAAATGTACAAAAAAACCTACCCTACCACGTTACACCACCTTCCACTGCAGTGAAAATTGATAAACTGAGCTCATTAGAAACTACCGCGCTTTCAAAATTGCACATTGTTTGACATCCAATCCCGTGTTGCAATGCCTCAACCAAATCAACTAGTCGTCTATCTGTAGGGTGGTGGACAAATTTGTGCAATGAATATGTTCTAAAATAAAAAAAACATATCCACATTTGCAAAAAATTCTCATTATTGGACAATACCAACAAAGTTTTCAATATCACACAAAATTATGAGATAAATTGCCCCTCTTTCACTGCGTACATTCACATCGTGCTTCTACGTTTACGCATTACAAGACGGTGTCACACACTTTTGTTTTGGTTGTGTCTAGTTTGATTTCACAATAAATAGATTTGATTCACACTCCATACTGAGATTTAAATGATTGGAAGTTTTTTTTAATTATAAAAACCCATTTATATGTTCCAGATTTGAATTTTTTTTATTTTTTTGCCCTATTATGTTGAATTTATCTTAATAAATTCACTTCAAATTCTGAATGATTTCGTCTGCCATTGCGAGTTTTTGAACGTTTTGTGTCTTTTATTAAATGTTCATTGTTTAGAATGGGAAACTATTTCATTATATAAAACATAGAGCATGTACCATAATAATACAATTTAATTCAATAAAAATTAATTTTTATTTTAAAAAATATAATCAGATTTTTAATTCAATATTTTTCTAATAGAATTTAATTCTACAGCATGGACCACCTAGTGTATTAAATAATAAAATTTAATTAAATAAAATTTAATTTTGATTAATTTTTTAATTTAAATTAATTTTTTTAATTTAATTCAATTCTACAGCTTCAACTGGTAAAAATGAGCATCATAGGAATGCAAGTAAAACTTTCATTCATACATCACAAATTGAATGACATTGGATGTATTTGATAGGTATTTTATTTTAAAATCCTGTTTATATATAAGAACGGAAATGACACTTCTATTCCAGAATGATAATGGAAATGTCCCTACTATTTCAGAAACTTTTCTTGAATACACTTGCGAAAACTAAAGTTCTGCAATCAATGGAGTCTTCAAAGTGACAAAATTGTTCAATTTAAAATTTTTAGCTATATGAGTGAGATCGTCATTTGTCAATCATCATAGGAGCTGTAAGAAAAAATTTGTTGTTTTTGAAGTAAAAGAAGGTTTTTCAATTAAAAGAAATGCAATAATTGATTTTTGGATATACTATGCTAAAATTAATGATCCGTATTAGAATTCAATAGACGTTATGCTTCAGAATTATTTTCAAAAAGTTCGTTTTCATTTGTTTGATCAGAAGTCTTTGTTCATTCGATCAGAACATAACATAATTAATCATTCTCTTGCACTAAATATACGAATGATTAGTCGGACTCGGTTACCGTCCGCAATGATCATCCCGATCCCTAGATTTTGCACCGGGAACGGGAGGCAGGAATGAAGCTAGGTATTTAATTCAGTTGCACACTGGTCCATGTGATGTGTAGTTCTGCTTGTCTGAACTCAGAATTGCGTGTTTAGTATGCATGATGGAAAACTCTGCTTTGCAGCGTTGTCACCGGGAGGCTTTTGTGGCTTGTGTAGTGCAGCCTATCTGTGCTTATTTATCCTTGTCTTTTGCCTCTGGCCTTGCCTGTACCTCACCTCAATGTCTTTGTCCTCTTCTGTTTCAGTTTCTGTTACAGATATTCATTATTTATAAAGCTGAGCCAAATGAATACAACACTCAGCTGTGTAACAGAGCGGTCTGACAGTCCTGACAACTCGTGCTTAGCCATGCTGGTTAGTGGTTAATGAATGTTCACCCTTGTATATATATATGTTATGTCTGCATTTTAACTAACTTGTGTTTTTATAAATAAGGCGTTGGTTCTTGATTTATTATTATTCTTTGATTCATTGCATTCAATACTACTGCATTTTCTCATGATCCCTATTTTAAACAACTAGTCAACATTACTTACTTAATACAGCAATCCCTTGATTAGCACAGTTTTGAATACCGCGGTTTTGATTAACGCGGAAAAAAAATTGACAACCTACCCTTAATCTACGCGGTGCCAGTTTTGATTAGCGCGACTTTTTTTTCACAACGCATCATTTTCCCGCCTCTAGCCAGAGGTGTTACGTTCGTAACAAAAGTGTTACTTTTTGCTTATTAGATCTTATGTTGTTACTTTTGTTACGACTTTTGGAAAAATTCGCCAAATGTTGTTACTTTATGAATTTTAGCCAATAATTCTTTAAATAAGGTCCCGTTCCGTAGGCACTCGTGCTGACTACAGAGTCGGTTTAACCGTGCCTTGTCTCGTTCATAACTCGAATGATCGAGTTCGGCAACGTTCGCCGGTAAGTGCGCCATGCCGGTGCTCTAGCTAGCCCTTTAAGCCCTGGTGTGACGAATTCGTCACACAGAAAATAAAAGCTTCTACCGAGAATAATTACATGTTTTGAGTCTAGCCGCGAGTGCGACGGTAGCGTCACATGTTGTGAACTCGTTCGAACGACGTTCGATAGAGTAGGCGCGCCGCTACTGCCAGTACAACACAAAGACTGCGCGTGATCTGAAAAGTAATTCAGATTGTTTTTTCACTTTCGAAACATAATTCAGTGCGTAAAAGGCTAGTTACTCGTTATAAGCCTTTAACTGGTCAAGATCGCTGCCATATCTACTGCTCACTTTTATCAAACTACATAATTTTCCTTTCCTTTGCTATTTTTGAGGATTCATTATAATTATTCCCATATATTCTTAAGTTTGACTAGCGCGGTTTTGCTTAACACGGTAAAACTCGGGGATTTATTAACCGCGTTAATCAAGGGATTGCTGTAGTCTGTTATTGCATTCTTAACCGTGTTCACCTTGCAAACCATTTTGGTTCTTTGGTTACTTAACTTGTTTTGATTCCGTTTATGATGATATCCCTTTCTTGTTTTGTTAACGTTAACTGATAAGTCCCTTGCCTTCACTTTACCCTGCAGTGCTTGATTACAAATTAATCTTTTCAATCACAGCTTCTCAAGTAATTCATCTTTTATTATTTTATTAATTTCATCTATTTTTACAGCTGGCACAGGAATGTTAAGTTCTCATTAACCTGGCCTGTGCTCTTCCCTTATTAGTGATTTTTGGATTTTATTTGCCTACCGCGAATCTTAACTTTCAGTAATTTTGTGAATATGTGAAGACCTTGTTCATTTGCTATTATTCCTAATAAAATTTAAAACCTTAAAGCTTTCAAACCTTAAATTTAGACAAGAATTAGCGCTTCCACAAATGTTTATTCATTCTCGTTGTCGTGGCCCTTCCTGTTACAAGAGGGGATAAATTGCAACTCGCGGTGCGCTGAGACTCACACAATAACAGCGTAGTTATAATTACTTAATGAAGTTTAGTTCATTGCGGTCAACTTAAGAGATAAATTTTCAACTAATACTTTTTATAAGTCTAATTTTAATTGTTGAGTGACTGTGAAAGGTGCAGGCATACAACTTCCAAGTGATTATAGGTACTTTATAGAAACTGAGCAAGTTAGCATATGTGTTTTAAGCCCTTAAGAAGTTCATTTTTTGCCTCAAATAACGATGTTGGGTAGAAAAAGTGGTCTTGGTGGATCAAAATAATATATGAACCTTCAAAATTAGAATTCCATCCTGGTGCCATAGGGTAAATGCGGTATATTCCGACATTGTGGGTAATTCCAACACTCCTCGACTTTTTTCCTTTATATTAAGCTTTTTCTTAGTTCCAGGCATTTGTTGATGGTTGAAATAGTGACGTCATACTTTTGCGCGCCATACTATTGCCAAAACACTAGGTCTGGGCCGTCTTGTGGGAAAATGTTGAGATCCAAAGAGAGACAATGCGCGTCACCTAGCAAGGACATTGAAAAAATTGTCAAAGTTGATAGTTGACCTTGCTCTACCAAATAGTGATAAACTGTTTGTGTAGAAAGAATATTATGGTTAGAGACTTTTAAATAAGTCTGTGAATATAGTAGGAATCCTTTAAGTATACCGTAAAATGGGGTAACTTTGACCACTTTTTTTCAAAATGCCATTTTTACACTAGATAAGTTAAACTTAAATTGAAACATGCAAAATACAGGTCTATACTCTAGCTTTACTCACCATAAATTGCTGGCTCCTGCCTCTCATAGTTTTGATGTAATTTTAAAAAAAGTGATGGTCTTTGTTACCCCAGCTCTTGGGGTTTCTTTGACTGGGTGGTAAAATTAATTTTATTTTTTGGTAAAATAACTCCAAATAACTCCAGGTTGTGGTACATTGTAGTAGAACTCTTCTAGTTACATATGCAAAAGACAAGTTTTAGGAAAGTGTCATAGTTTGCAAATGGGGGGGCGCCGCCCCCCAATGGGCGAAATGTGACCACCTAATGGCAGCCGTGACGGGGTAACATTGACCGGTTTGGAAATTAAGTTAAAATTACCATATATAAGACTCTGTTGGGTCTGAAACATAAAGAAAATAAAACATTAATAGGTGTTTCAAACATAAAATATGTTACCTATATAGGTACCTATGGTAATTTTAACTTAATTTCCAAGCCGGTCAATGTTACCCCGTCACGGCTGCCATTAGGTGGTCAAAGTTCCCCCATTGGGGGGCAGTGCGCCCCATTTGCAAACTATGACACGTTCCTAAAATTTGTCTTTTGCATATGTAACTAGAAGAGTTCTACTACAATGCATCAAAACCTGGAGTTATTTTACCAAAAAATAAAAAAATTGGAGGGGGTACACCGACAGGCTTTAAATAATAGTAGCTCTTTTTTGTGGGCCACATTATTAATTTTTTAACCTATTAGATATGCAAACTTTTTAAATCTTTCTATCGTGTTACGTAGCCTCAGTATTAGGCCTTTGATGGCCATTGACAAAATTTTTCTGTGATAAATCGTTTTTGAGTTTTGGGGGTTTTTGTTAAAAAAATGAAAAGTGGTCAAAGTTACCCTGCCGGTCAAAGTTACCCTGCCGGTCAAAGTTACCCTGCCGGTCATAGTAACCCATTTTACGGTACTTGTATTTGCTGATTTCAAGTCGTAAATAAATTAATAGATGATTAAGTTGAGAGACGGTTATAGACACATAAAAACTAATTCTGACACAACTTGGAATTAGACACACACAGCTCGCTCCAAGCTGTGTGCAAAAATTAAAATTTTCTTAATTAAAGCTTAATAGCTCTTAATTAAAAGCTCTGAATTAAAAGCCTAAATAAGTAGTGTTCAATATTCAATAGTGTTCTAATTCCAAGCTGTGTCGTATTCCAATACAGCTCACAGAGCGATCGGAATTTGAACACCAGAGTGTCGGAATTACGAATTAGTAGTTTGAGGCGCGGCCAGAATTAGTCTCACAAAATGACCGAATTTAGTCACACACAGTGTCGGAATATATGGATTTGGTAGGTTTGCATTCTAAAGGCTTTTAAATAAATATGGGAACATTTTGACGTTTCATTGTTGCTGGCGCATAGTGCGTTGTTTGGAGAGTGACGTAAAGCAAACAGAACTTGAGTTGGGTGTACGGTTTTTTTTTATAGCCATTCATTTTTTGCTACGTCCTTAAAGTGTTGTAATATACCGTGTTTACCCTACTATTGCCAAAACACTAGGTCTGGGATATCTGGCGGGAAAATGTTGAAATCCAAAGAGAGACAGTGCGCATCACCATGGTGCAATTCTATAGGTTATTCAAAAGAACCTGGTCTTATGTCATTTTGAACCAATCAATGCTTCTTTACAGACCGATCAGGTAACACAACCTTCCCCGGCAAAAGCTTTCTTACTTCTGAAGAAAGGGGCAGTTCGCTGTCCTGAGCTGATAGCTACACTGGCCGTGGGCAGGCCTTATTTGAATTTGAACACGTGCATCGATTTGAAATCCTATACGCATAGTATACGAGTCAAAGAGCCTAAATTTTTAATATCTATATATAGAAAATGTACGTTTCTGCATGGATTATAATGCTGTTAACATTAACAAACTTTGAATTATCTCTAATGCAAGAAATACTTGCTTAAACAATTTTATTTTCAATATAAGCAACTGGATGCAAAAATCGGTTCGCAAGAACAAACATAGCCCGAACAACAGTAATTTCGATTGACATTAATTTCTAAATTAAAATGTATTTAGCCAGTATTTCTTGCATCAGAGATACTTTCAAGTATTTAAATGTTAACAGCATCAAAATCCACGCAGAAATGTAAACTTTTAATAGGATTTAGACTAAAATTTACGCTCCTAGTCCAAAGAACTGAAAGCGATTTGAAATCAAAAATGACCGACCAATGAATCAATTGCGCTTTCTGGCACCTTCTGTCACAGCTGTCTGTAGTTTCAGTGCATTTTTTTAGCATAAGTTGCCAATACGTATTTAATGTAGTCTTCCGTTCATACAAAACTTACAAAATAACATTGAATTATTGATAGCTAATTTCTTGCATTAGGTAAATGTTTAGGATTCAAATTAATCATAGAAGTTGTATCTCCATAATCCCATGTTGAATTAAAATTACCCATAGAAGCTTCACATACAGATGCCAGCGCTAGCAGCGGCAATCAAATGAACTACTTTATTGTTAGTATCTTCACTAATAATATAATAATAACGTATTCTGTTTAGGTCCAAATGTTCCAGCAACATATTTTTCATTACTAATTATTTAAATGTATTAACTAGTGGCAAAGTAAGATATTAAATTCTTTGAATTCTAAATAAAGTTGACGCGTCCACATCCAGATGCTAGCGCCAGTAGTGGCAATCAAAGGAACTACTTTATTTTTTAGTATATTTACTATAATAATAATATATTATTCTGCTTAGGCACAGTCTCTCAAAATGTTCCATCAACATATTTTCCATTACTAATTATTTACATATATTTATTTGCAGTGCAGAAAACATTGATGTCTTGTTGTGTGACGTGTTCTTGTGTTGTTGTGTGACGTCACCACAGGCCCGCCCTGCAAGCTGTATGTAAACAAAGCCACAGCAGTGAATATGGAACAGTTTAGCATTGCGATCGATGGTTATTTGTGAATAATATTTTTGATTGTGATATTATAACATATTTCTGATTGTGAAATAATTTTGATTGTGATATTGACACTTGACAGTAGTGTCAACATTTGAACATCGAAGTTCCAACATCATGAGTTACGAGGTAAAAGTGAAAGGACTGAGTAGAGCTGGAAACATGGCTGAGGCTTAACCGATGTCATTATCATTTTATATGTCATTGATATCATTCTGGAACCAACATAAGTAACTAAGGAATTTCCCAGTTCAAATATTTATTGATTTATTTATATCAATTTCGAAACTCCACATATTTCTAGAGGGAGTTGTGATGACACCATGGGGTCGAACCATCAAGTTTAGACCATTGCAACTTGCAAGAGGCGCCCAAGGGCCAAGGGCATGGAGCCTTGCGAAGGGTTAAGACCGCCGCATGGCGATGGACCGCCATAAGTACCTCTCTTCATAGAATTCCACTATGCGCATCACATAGTGAATAGTGAGAACATTGAAAAACTTGTCAAAGTTGATAGTTGACCTTGCTCTACCAAATAGTGATAAACTGTTTGTGTAGAAAGAATATTATGGTTAGAGACTTTTAAACAAGTCTGTGAATATATTAGGAATCCTTTAAGTATACTTGTATTTGCTGATTTCAAGTGGTAAATAAATTAATAGATGATTAAGTTAAGAGACGGTTTTAGACACATAAAAACTAATTCCGACACAGCTTGGAATTAGACACACACAGCTTATTCCAAGCTGGCGCGTAGTGCGGCACTGGCAGTGTTTTGAGAGTGACGTGATCGTGAAGCAATTTCAAGCAAACAGAACTCGAGTTGCGCAATGCGCACACGGTGATTTTTTTATAGCCATTCATTTTTTGCTACGTCCTTAATGTGTCGGACATAGTGGCAATGCAGAGAGTTTTTTAGACTCTCCCTCAAGTTTGTTTTTGAGTCCTATCAGGCATGGAATATATCTACTTGGTGAGCTCACTGAGCTGCGACTGAATTTTTCGAGCTGTGGTTTTATGGATTTGCCAGCCGTGATTCCATTTCACTGAGCCATGAATTCCATATCTCATTCTCAGCCATGAAAAGCCATTTACAAGGCATGAATTTATTTACAAAGTCCATGCACGTGTTACCCCAAATCTCTAATTTTACCCTAAAACAGTCAAACAGCAACAATAAGATTTGTCTTTACTGTAAGTTGAGCATGTGTTTAATGCAGTCTGACCGCTTTGACATGACCGCAACTATGCGCGATCTTCAACAAAACATTTAGTTTATTTGTTTACATTACGATGTTTATGTTTTTTCTGCAGGATATTTTGGCAGGAACGGTAAAGCAATGAAGATTGCGGAGTTGAAAATTTTATTAAATGACATGTTTGCGACGTGCAAACCGCGATTTTTCAATCAAACAAAAACTTATGACATTCAAGCTGCAAGATTTCATGCCTACTGCAATTATACGATATTAGAGCCGCAATAACAATATTTCAGACAAAAATAGGACTTTTCCAGCCCTGAACTGTCCTATAAGTAGACCAGTAAAGTATCAGGGATACCAGCATTATCATACATAAGATAAGAATTTAGTTCAAATCTTGAGTAAATGAGGAAATTAAAAATGAACTGATTCTAAAAAATCTCAGGTTTGCCACTATGGACTGTCGGAATATACCGCATTTACCCTACCAAGACAGCAAGACTCAAGAGTCTGAGTAACACAGTTGACACTAGACAGTACACTCTAGTCTGGAAAAGTCCTATTTTTGTCTGAAATATCGCGGTTCTAATATCATATAATTTCAGTAGGTATGAAATCTCGCGGCTCGAATGTCATAAATTTTTGTTTGATTAAAAAATTGCGGTTTGCACTTTGCGCAAACATGTCATTCCATAAAATTTTCAACTTCCGCATTGCTTTACCGTTCCAGCCAAAAATATCTTGCAGAAAAAACATAAACATCGTAATGTAAACAAATCAACGAAACGTTTTGTTGAAGATCGCGCATAGTTGCGGTCATGTCAAAGCGGTCAGACTGTATATTAACACGTGCTGAACTTACAGTAGAGACAAATTTTATTGTTGCCGTTTGACTATTTAAGGGTAAAATTAGAGATTTGGGGTAACACGTGCATGGACTTTGTAAATGAATTCGCACCTTGAAAATGGCTTTTCATGGTCGAGATATGGAACTCACGGCCTGTCTCTTATACACATCTAGATGTGTATAAGAGACAGATCTAATTCAATGGATGTGATCTGTCTGGTGGCGTGCGGCTGATAATGTTACAGTCAAGATGTGTTGTAGGCTACGTTCTTCAGGGAAAAGATCATGATAGTCCATTCGAAGCAAGGCAGTTTTTATCGCATTTTATTGGCTAGGAGTGAATGAAAGGGAGCATGCCTGCTAAGCCAGTCCGGTCCGGCATCTACCGTGGGTTGCGCTGGCCGTTGGCATAAAATCGGTAAATTTCGTTAGGATTCCGGTTCGAGCTGCGGTCAACGATGGTCGTCGGACGCTGCTAACCAAAGCATACATCTTGTATTTCAGTTTCAAAACTAGATCTTTCTGAAGTCTTGTACTTTAACGACCAGGTATACCGTACGGTCGCCTTTCAAACATGCTCTGTGATATTATTGTCATGATAGTAATTGATAAGGAATTGGCGCTGCCGCAGTGCCGCTAGTTGTTTTGAACGTGTTCGGTACACGGCTCAAAAAATTCAGTCGCGGCTCGCCAAGTAGATATATTCCATGCCTGTACACTGAGTACAGTAACAGAGAGCTGACAGTAAAAGTCTCAATGACTCTCTGAATTCTGAATAATGCATAATAATAATGAGTCAAAACAGGATGCAAGAGCAAGACCAGGTTAGACTTGCTATTCTTTGGCAAATTGGCAACTCTAACAAAGTAACAAATTGAAAGTTTCAAAAATGTCTCAGTAGCAAGTAGCCACTTCTTATTTTCGGGATGTCCACGCTGTCGCTGGACACTGAGCAGACTTAAAGCCACAGAACAACTGCAAGGATAACTGTTGGGCCTGAGAGTTTGTGTGGTTTTGGAGTTTGGACTCATTTGGAGCTATTGGCAATGGCATGGAGGTCCACCGTCCAGGTACCCTGCCACCCTGCTGCCCTGCACACGGCCTGCAGTCAGTGTACTGTCAACTGTGTTACTCAGACTCTTGAGTCTGCCTAGTGGCTAGTGCCTACTGAGGTGAGTACTCTGTACTCACTCACTACTCAGTAGTCAGTAGGCAGTAGCCACTGGCCCACTAGCCACTTGGCACTAGCCAAGAGACTGGCACTCTGGCAGAAATCCTAAGGCCAGCCTGAGTCTCTACTCTCTGAAGTAGGGCCTGACGCTGACTCCTGACGTGAGACAGATCAAAGTGACCATTGATGAAGGAAGTCCCGACCTCGGAAAACCAATAAACATTTCCATTAAGTAAATTTACTTTATCGAATAATTATCGGTTATCAATGTATGAATATCGATTACTGATTAGATTATACACCAAGTAGTTCTAATTAACAAATTACGAGATTTGACGGGTCTACAGTTTCTGATTTCACCTCATAACATGATTACATGTTATCAACGACCTAGCCCTATTTGCCGCCATGCATCTCAAAGGGCATTATCAGCTTCTTCTTCTTCTTTTCGGGATGTCCACGCAGGGTAGACTTAAAGCCACAGGACAACCGCAAGGATGACCGTTGACTCTGCAATATATGACTGGGCCCTAGTGAACAACATGCAGTTCAACGGGACCAAGTTTGAGGTCCTGAGGTACAGAGGAACCGGAAGAGCTGGAATGGATCACCGCTACCTGGCACCTGACAACTCGGAAATCGAAGAGAAGCGACTCGTTCGCGATCTAGGAGTGTTGATGAACAATCAGGTCAACTTTGGTGATCACATACCGGCAATAACCGCAAAAGGTAGACGGCAGATGGGGTGGATCTGGCGGACGTTCAGAACGAGAGAAGCGGAACCAATGATCACACTCTTCAGAGCCCTTGTAATACCTATCCTTGAATACTGCTGCCAGCTCTGGACTCCGTTTACACTAGGCGCAATGCGGCAACTGGGAGGAGTCCAACGAACCTTTAATTCCAGGATCAGAGGGATGGAGAATTTTAACTACTGGGAGAGGTTACAGCGACTGAGTCTGTACTCACTGCAGAGGAGACGGGAGAGGTATGTCATTCTGTACACATGGAAAATGATAACCGGAATGGTGCCAAACTTCGAGAGCGAGACCTTCAGGATTCAGACATATCACAACGAGAGAAGGGGGAGACTGTGCAAGATCCCCCCACTACGGAACAGATCCGCGGTCAGATTTCAATCCCTGCGGGAAGGATCACTTTCCGTGGCAGGGCAAAGGCTGTTCAACGCCCTAAAAAGGGATCTAAGAGAGGGGGAGTTCACCCTGGAGACCTTCAAGAGACAACTAGACGTGTTTCTTGGCACAATCCCAGATCAACCTCCCCTGCAACACTACCAGCGGCGAGAAGCAAGCAACAGCATCGTGCATCAGGTGGCCCAAGTGAGGGCGGATGAACATAATCAGAGGCGGCGATCCATCGTGGCCTGGGACTGATATGTCCCAAACAAATACTAAGGAGCAGCGGTACGGCCGCTCAACCTACGGCCGCAAAGTGTGCGTGTACAATACGGTCGTTTGCAACGGTCGTACGGCTCAACGGAACTGCAATTTATCAACGTATGTAAACTGATAGGTTCTCACTTTTGATTGTGTCGGATTACATTTTTCAAGTACTAGAGATTTTTGTTAACGTAAGATGTGAACTTGAATTTCTCAATTTAATATGAAATGTATCAGTGTTTCATTACAACCCTCTCTTTGTACTATATTATGCCGTAACCTTTCCAAAAAGAGAACCTTTTCATACGAGCCAATCAAGCGTCACTCGGCAACCACCTGACAAAACGATAAGTAACGAATACCGGTATCTTGAACCTGAACCTGAACGTAACGTAAAATTGGTGGAGTAATCACTCCGAGTGTCCAACCTTAAAATATATGAGACGATATGAAACTATAACTAAAATATTATTATATATATTTTTTCTTATTCTAATCAAGAGGTTGCGCATATATTATTTTAGAATATTTACTTGAACATTTGCTGAGGTGCATTTCTTATGCCCTTGTGTAAATGCTATATCCGACGACTTTATACAATTGGCGGGACTAAGTCAGATTCTTGCCTTGAACTCGCTCTCTTAATTTATTTCTAACCTTAAAAATAAGTGCCATAGTATTTAACTAACATTGGCGCTTTTGAACTGCCCACTTGACCGTTTAAATTCCTTTAACTTTATTCGTATTCAACCCCATCGCACATCTCAAAGCACTATATGTGCACTTATTTTTAATTGAATAAGGTGAAATCTCAGTCCATCTTGATTTACATTGCAATGATAACTGATATATTGCTATACGAGCTACTCTATATTAAGATTCTTTCCTAAGAATACGCCATTGTTTCTCCCAGTATATGTACATCTTGACGGAAGATTCTTGGACTCGCACCGCCCCGTTATTCTTGCGTTCTGCAGGAAGCGAAATGAGCAAACTAAATCGGCGGCCTGATGTCTTTATTTCTGTTTCATCCTACGAATATCTCGCAGCTGCAGCATCAATAATGAATAAAATTTATTTGATTAAACGTCCTTTAATCGTTTACACTCTTCCTGATCTTGATAACTGTGGATTCTAATAAAGGCTCGCCTCATGCGTATGAACATTCCCTACAATTTTTTTTCAAATTTTTGCTAATGAGTGGAATCATGTTTAGAGTGACTTTAGATTTAGTTTTCATGCCAACATTTTATCATTATTTATGAACTTGACCAAGTAACTCCGTATTGAGATATTTAAATAAATAAATTGGATTTATTTACGTATTTCTAGTTGATTACATGTTTGTTCGATGGTCATATGATAAGTTAGGGAGTAAATTATTTAAAATTAGAACTATAAATATAATTCTGCCCTGAATTTCGAGTTAACCTCAAAACAGACGGGATCCCGAAACGCATCGATGGGCTCCCATGCCTCCAATCAAATTATCACCTTGCAAACAAATTGAAACCACGCAACTTATCTCTTTCTAATTTGAAGGCTTTTATTCCAATTATTCTGATAAGGAGAACTAGCGTTCATCTATATTTCTCTTATTTGTACGAGTAGCCATTTCTCCAGCTGAAAGGCACGTTATATTCTTTCCGTGGATGATATTAATGTTTTTTCAGATTTCAGAGGATATCAAATTACTTTTGATGGCCTTATTCTCAGTTGACTACGTTTGTTGACATAACCCGAAGATTTGTAGATACGATTTATTTAATTTCGCATGACCTCCAACCACTCGATGTAGCTAAAGCCGATGGATATTTGCTGAAATTTTTTACGTGAATGACGTGAATTTTCTGGGTTTCAGATGCGAGAGGCGGAAGCATCGCACAAGGCGGTGCAGCAGGAGACCCAGCAGGCCGCTAAACTGCAGTTCAACTCATTGCGGCAGACGCTGCAGGTACGTTCGTCTGTCGCATAAATTACAAAATGTTCAAACACTTCCAACTATTTAACTTTGTTGCTTTTCGAATGACCTTTCATCTCATCTATTATTATTAGCTTAGTTTGCATTGGGGCTGAAATACATCTTCAAACTTTTTTTCGTGAATTCAGATAGAAATGAGGTTCAACGCGCATCTGTTAAGCAGGTGTGCGCTCATAGGCTGACCACTCTCGACTGACGCGTTAATAATGAATAACTAATTAATTTTACTATCTCATATTGACTCGGTTTAATGGCTGCGCCAGGACCAGGAGGCTCAGCTGGACGAGTTACGCAACAAACTTCGCTCTGCTGAAGACGTACGCGCTGCAGGACAACCAGCAGCGCAACCAGTTGCTGCAGCAACAACACGACGCATTCAAGTGCCTCGCAATCTATGTCTTTCCTGCTGATAAAATGAGTGAATTAAATGTTTTTAGCAGTGAAACGAAGGATCTATTTCTTTTTTCTGTTATTCTGTCAGATTTTCTGCTTCAATTGTGATATTTGTCCAGGCAGGATATGGATGTGCTGAAGGTACAAGCTACTGCAGACGCTGCAGCCATGACAAAGTGTCTGCAGTACATGCAAGAGCAGATCACGGACAACGTCTTCTTTCTCCAGCATTGACAGCTCGAGTTCAGTGAACTGCAGCGGACGCAGCAGGCTGCTCTTACTCTGCAGCGGCAAAAGGACTTAGAAAAGGTTAATCGTCATAGCCAGGGACTCGTTGATCGCAAGCATTTGATTATGTGTCATGTATGATATCGTGTTTGAAGGTCTGATCCCTCTTTAATATGTCCTTTCCGAGATGTATAAACGAAAAGCATCATTTCTACCGATGTTCTACTTATACTTGTTTCTAATATTATTAAATCATTGAAACTTATAAAATGTTGTTATGGATAATTTGTTTAGTTTTATTTGTAATTATACTAGCTTTGTTTGTAATTATACAAACGGTCGATGGTAAGGGCGATGATTTGTAAGGACGTTGAAACTGTTTTCGTAATTTAAGCTTTGATTTTCAATCTATATCCATAATACCCTACGTTTTTACTAACTTCATTTCAAAATTTCAAATTAAAGTGTTGCAAAACTCTTCCCCCACTTAGTATTGAACGTAGCTGCGTTAAAAACGTTGTAAAATATAATAAAATGCCCCTTGCAAACCTCATATTTGAATTTTCAAGTCTTATCAAAAGCCTAGTTTGCCGATTAGAGAAAAATAAAATGGTCAATACTCTCTGGTCTTCAATGAAACCTGCATTAAAGAATAACTTCTGCCGAACTACACCAATTGAACAAATATAAGCTGTTTCGCTTTGATCCAGGTGAGTGCTAGCTGGGAGAGCAGAAGCAGCAGGAGCTGAGCTGCAGGAGTACGAGTGACTGATAGCTGAGTTGCGGGTACGCAACACGCAACTCGCTGAGACGCCTGCCGACATTCGCCAACTGCAGGACGAGCGAGATGAATGCGAGACAACGATTAATAAACTCACGTACGCTTTATTGTCCTCACCTAGTACGGTTGAATCGCCTAAGGATGACTGATGTAATCATATAAGCTGACCGTAGCCCAGTTATGTAGCCCAAGCTGATACGCGTCTTTTTTCATGTATGCATATTTTTGAATAACTAATATTACTTTGATCTGCGGAGAGAGAGAGAGATGAGGTGCATCATAACGATCGTTTACGCGCAGAAGTAATACTTCAATAGTTATAAGTAAGAAGTTTACACGCAGTTATTAATAGGGAATTCAATTGCTAGAAATTCTTGGGAGCATTGGATCAAAAAAGCGGGCTGTGCTGCAGCTGGAGGCCTGGCTGTGTAGTGCGTACTACGTAGACACTCGCTAAACGTTTGACCAATTCAACTCTGTTGATTTAAAAAAAATCCCTTGTGTACATGACGAGGATTTCTGCGCGAACATAAGTGTTAACGGGCCAAGTTTATTTATGGATACCGCCTCAAATGTGCTATTATTCCATTTACATAGAACTAAGAAGCTCATAAGTAAATTCAGACGAAACACCGCATTTCTCTCGTATCGTCATCAGAAATAGTTTCGACTAGCCGGGATTTAAGAAGACGGGAAATTTTTTTAAAATATTTTCCGTACTTTTTATTATACCATTAGTGTGTTTATTGCGCTCATAAATTCGAACTACTCGCTATAATATTATAAAATGTTGAAAACACCTCGCGAAATTATATAAAATGTTTTACATTATCTGAGCTGAGCTGAACAGCACCGCCGAGGCCTCCAAGACGCTGGAGAAACGCATTGAAGATCTCATGAAGGAAATCAACCAAAAAAATGTTGCCATCCCAGCCTGCGAGAGCGAGAACGAGGTGACACCACCGATTTATTTTCCAGCAGTATTAAAAAAACATAGTCGCTCTCTCATCAGATGCATGCAAATGATCTTTTTTGCCGAAAATGTTATAATGTTCTCAGATTAAGTTTATTTTTTACTGATCATTATTATATATTGATTAGTTTCTCCCCTTGCTATTACTGGGATTTGACATGTAATATTTGTTTGATAAAGGCAAAAAAAAGGTTTCTGGCGTCTTGGAATAAGCTTCTCCGACGTCTCCGCCACAAGGCGGAGAAGCTAGACAAGAGCTTTTATCAGCAACGAGAAAAATGTCATGCGACTGACAAAACCATCGCACAGATTTGTAATCAGGAGCTCATCGAAGACCATGAACGCTACAAGCTCGAGAGACTCAAAAAAGCATAAGCCAGCTTACGAGTGAGCAGGTGCGTGAGTTTTAAAGGTTTCGCCAATAGTTTCTCACAGAATAATTATTATAATTATTATTACTGGGAATAATTAATTATTATTATTATTGGGAGAGGTTCTGCAGCGGTCGTTCGGGGTGGGACGTTTCCTATAAAGATATGAATTTTTGTGGACTATTTCTATTCTTTGCTTTTAAATTTGTATCCACCTTCTTCATTAAACGAATTAAATCGAAGCACAACTCCGGCAAGTGCAACAGGGCACACAACATGGCACGTAGTAGCCAAGAAGGATAATGCCTCGACAACACCCCTGATGCCCAACATCAGGAACACTTCATTTTTTTATACAAAAAGGACGAGATCTTCACTAAACCAGGCATCACCGCCGGCCCCCTGCAAGAGGTACTTGAATAATAGATCAGCAATATTTTTTAAACTGAAATTACTGGTTATAAACTAGCTTATTTAATTATCCCACGAATTTTATGAATTACAAATTGCATTAAAGTCATTCTTTAAGAGAAAATAATTAAGGTCTCGACAGCAATTCATGAGTTGCGTACGTTAGTTCTGATAAGATATTAGGTTATCACAATCCAATTCGATCATTTCAGAAACGTGTAGAGAACGGAGCAACGAGATTGACGCTTCCCCCTACGTTTTCACCCCTAAAGAGGAGAATCCTAAAGGACCACAATTCATGTGCAAGTTATGGGAGGAGCAAGCGCGTGGTCTTCAACTCGCCGTCGTCTGCGTACCACATCGGGTCGGATACATACGAGGTTGGTCGAGTGTTCCGGCTTGAAGTGTTTTGGATTACGTTGAAATCACAAGAATGCCACGTCTACGCAATCAGAGTTTGCTTAAAACATATCTTCCTAGGGTTGGGTTCAAGCAAGGAAAAAGTTCATTTAGTGACACTCACATCAGTTAGGTTATTATAGGTTAGGTAAGGATAGATTAGGTTAGGCTAGGTTAGGTTAGGTTAGGTTAGGTTGGGTTGGGCTAGGTTAGGTTAGGATAGGTTAGGTTAGGTTATGAATAGGTTAGGTTAGGAAGAGGTTAGCTTAATATCTCTCCGTCCCCGCTTGTGGCACACTATTGAGGGCGAAATTTTATGCTATATCACTGAATTTCGTAAATACGTCGCTATGGGAGTTATAATAAAATTTTTTATTAATTACGGATGAAAATATAAGATAAGAAATATAAGAATAAGTGAGAAGATTGTAAAGTTTGAAAAAATTAGGGTTCCAGAGAACAAAATTCATGCTGCACATACGCCAGCCGATTTTATGGGCCGTGTTATTTGTCCGAGACGTGCTGTGTAGTTGGACATGAGTTTATCAGGGTGAAGTAATTATAGCTGCAAAAACAGTAAACCATATTTGATTTTCATGCATGCAAAACTTATTTTGCGGTTAAGAGGTTTACAGATATTAAAATTTCTGGTCATTTGCTCCGAACTGCTTCCTGTCACCACAGGTTGCAAGCGACGTAGAACGATATGTTGAAAAAAAAACCTTTGAGCCATGTGCAAGCAAGTGTCAGGATCCTCATCAGCCCGCGTCCCAGCGCTAATGTGGCTTCACGGCCCAGAAATTATCGTCATTCTCGTGCCAACAAGAAAGTGAGAACGAAAATTGGCGTTGAGATTTATTCAAAGTGAATTATGAATTATTCGTTAGAACATAAATTCGAGCCCAAACTTGTCGGTAGAGTTAATTAATGATAAACGAACTCGTACAGTTTGCGTATCTTCTCTGAGAAATAAGTTACAGGCCGTAAATTCCCATTCTTTGGGTAAATATTTCTCAATAGCATACTGTGTAGTTGAGGTCCGTGTTCTGTCCAGGGTCACAGAAAAGATGAATGCCTTGTCCATTCTGCACTATTTTATACACGCAAAACGAAGTACATTATTTAATTACTGAATGATAAAACTTTACTTTTCTATAATGACGTAAATGCTATTGTCTCATTAGTCAGTACACGCACTTACCCCTTCTATTGTTAAAAATTACGAATAACTTTTCCCTTTCACGAAAAGCTGACTCAAGCTTTTCATGCAATCATGACCGACATAACCAACATCAGTATAAGGAAAATCTTTCAGGTTGATAACACTTCACGTTTCCCGACATGCCCGCGTGGAGGCTCCAAGAACTTACAGCGACCCTCAGAAGACGCCACAGAGCGATGTCTGAGTGCGGGCCACCGTCCTTAATCTGCACTCCTATCCTTCGATTTTCCATGCTGTCTTTCTGCCGAGAAAATAACGCTGAAGTCAACGACAGCTCATTCGAAGATGACGCGCAACAAAACTGTGAACATGTTTAAACCTCTCCACTCAAGACTAAAAGTTATTATTGAGGGTAATATGACTTACATCTCGGAAGGTGGACACACTATATTTGTAATAGCTCTTATTCACATGTTTAGTTTAAGATTTGCAGGAGATACATTGTTCTGGAATGCGTACCTCGTTTATAGGACGTAAAAATAATGCTGAAAAGGGATTGACTTTTCTCTCGAGGATTCAAAATTGTAGTTCTTTGTATAGAATTTTTTATTTAGTTATTGTGTAATGACGGAGGAGGTCGACTTTTCATTTGATAAGGATTTACATATTTTTATGAAAATGTTATTCGCTTTGATCATGTGTTTATGTTTATACAGACTCGCGTTTTAATTTTATTGCGCTACATAACGCATGCTTGCATTGGATTTATAGTTTTCTAAATAAGGCATACAACGTAGTATCCCAGAATGGGTACGCAGCCGTGCACCACTAAATTTGTGCACCAATCAGCCATGAAAGGAACGCCTAGCATATTTCCGGATGACCACCAATCAGCCGCGGATTAAGCCATCCGTCGGTAACCAGCCCATGACATCATCTTGCTTTCAATATTAGGAGCTTTAGGCCACCACATTCTGAAGCGAATAGCCCAGAGAGTAATGGTTATGCACCACTGAACGTTGCATCGAATCATCACTTCATACCCTGACTTTAGCTCGAACTGTAACTTGCGGAAAACGTACTGCGACCAACCGGCCCAGGTCGCCAGTGGAACTGCATGCATCCTGCCGTGCACCACCAGACCGTCACTTTTAGCTCAACATCCGGGGTTAGGTTTCAGAAAGCATAGCTCTGTTCCAAACTCTATCGTCCGCCGGCGAGTGACTTCCGCAGCTTCGCTAAATTACGTAACTTTTAGCTCACAGCATCTGGGGTTAGGTTCCAGATAGCATAGTTCTATCACTTCTCGATCGAACTAATCGATAGAGAATCTTCTGAAACGTCCAGAAAACATAAAACACTTTTATCGATTTTTTTCCATTTACTTGTATGCGTGCCTGCTGCCTTGAATATGTGCCCACTGCCTGTATTAACTGGGAATGAAACGAATCGATACCTAAAAATGTGCATCTATTTTCTAACTGCAGATATAATCTGTTTCAGTAGAATAAACTAAAACAATATTACCTGTTTTAACTGTCAGAGTAGGTTCAGTACTAGAAGCACGCCAGGGAAAAGAGTTCAGCTCGCGAGAGTTGCTGACGTTGCAAAAATTGAAGCCATATGAGCTTATCCTGCCAGAATGCCTAAAACTTTTATTATTGGTCAAGTGTTATTCAAAGTATTATTCAAAGTATTATTTAATTTTTTATTTTAAATACTATTAAGATTATTCATAAATATATTATTAAAATTATCAGAATTATTATAAAAATAGTACTAAAAATGTTATATTAATTATGATTATATGTCTTATTGTATTTATTATTAAAAGTACTATTGATATTAAAGTTAAATTTATTGTTGTATATAGCGTTTAAATTATTACTGAAATTTCTATTTAAATTATTACTAAAATTACTATTGATATTTGTGTTAAAGTTAGTATTGAAATTATTTCATTAATATTAATAATAATATTGTTAATTATAAATTATAAAATAATTTAAATGATGCTTTGAATATTGGAATACAGTCGTCTACTCACCTGAACTGTAACGGATCAACTTTTCTGGTAAAAGTAGAAGAGTTTAGCGATGTAAACTGATACATTCGCTAAATTTAATTGTATTCACATTACCTTTTTTCATGTACTAGACATTTCTGTTAATGTAGGATGTGAACCTGAATTTCTAATTTAATATGAAATGTACCAGTGTTTCATTACAATCCTCTCTCTGTATTATTTTTGCCTTGAACCTATTCATACCAGAACCTAGTCACGTGCCTTATAAGCCACTTCGGATCAATGTGACGAAATTAAAGCCATTGCCGATATAGTAAAAGTATGGTAATGGAAAAACCTCAAAACCATTGAACCATGAAAAGCCGTTTTTCATAAACATTGCAGCTTAAACGAGAAAACTTTACGATTCATTTTCAAAACTAATGACATTGCATAATTGAAGGTGTATTCATTACAACAAATAAATGTGTGAAAATAAAACAAGATGTGAATATTTTAACTATATATGCATCTCAAAATTCCAATGCACAGGGCAGCGGACAACTTGACTGAAATGGATACGACACCGGATAACCTGTCCGAAATTCAGACAAGACAGCGGGTAACAGCGAACTAAGGGATAATTGAAATGAATATCACATAGAAACGTTCAAATTGACAAAATGCATGTTCGAATGACTTTTAAACAGTTTTAAATTGACTTAATTGCCGTCGATTACAGAACTATTCACTCTTAGTCGTAGACAAGTTCGTTTGGAATATAGATATCAAACATCACAAAGAGCTTGATTCCTATGAAACCTCGTTCCTTGATAAATATGATTCCTATGAAACTTGATCCTTGAAATAAGCATTGAGTTATTAGAACTTTAGTTCAAACCAGTTCAATCATTTGCATTGACGTTATGATATGAAAAAATGAACGAATAAAAATTTAGAAACATATAATTTAACTATGACAATTATTTATTAAGGGGCATGTAAATTACTTTCCGATATTCATTCATTTGTTACTTATGTTACAAAAAATAATTTGAACTGTTCAATGGTGCGGCCATGTCCTAAGTCACAGAATAGGCGAATATATACGTATTTCATTGGTCGGTTTGATTCTAGATAAAAAATTATTTAAACGCACCATGGACAGTAGTAAGAGATGCTTTCATCATTTTTATCAATAGGCGACATGTTTAGACACACATGATGATACCATTTGCGACAAATGTCACAATTGATCATGTTTTGATCATTTTTTGGGGGATTTATGCACTCGTCCAGAGCGTATTTCGAAAACGATGTACCGTGTGCCGAGTTGACGGCTTTTTGTAGGTACAAAAGCGTGCTGCTGAAGGACCCAGGAGGTGTTCTACTCACGACTACATTGCCGTTGCCTTTAAAAGACTCAAGTTCTATTCGCTTTGGTCTTTCCACTTCGTGGTCAAATACTTGGTCTTTAGCATTCTCCAGATCTTTTTTAATTCTGTTTCTGCATCGCTCACTTTCCACCCGTAGATTTCCTCTGCCACTGCAAATGATTCTGCCATATTCGCAGACGTACACACCGCAGTCGTCACCATTAGTTTGTCGTGGCAAGTCATCAGGTTTATAGGCTCGCCACAAGTTCAAGTCGAATCTACGGTGGGAATGAGCTTCATGTAATCCAGCCAAAAATAATGCAATTTGTTGTATGGGCTTCTCAGACTTGGTTTGCAAACTGTCTAGCAACAATATGAACCGCTTAGTTAGGTCTACAACCAAGAGCATCCAATGTTGATATTTCATGATGGGCAGGAGCCAAATGTCGTACTTTAGGAGGCGAAGGTTTACTCCTCTCTGAAGCATGGTCCCACTCCCAGGACCGTGAATTTCTAGAGCTGCAAAAAACAGCGAATCAAGAGCAATTAATTTAACAAAATTTCTGGGGATAAATGGATTTCTTGATTGTAAAAACAGAAAAGAATTTTCGACCACATCGTCGAGCCATTCGTTGGGACCCAATGTTGCAAAATTTTCGGCAGTTAATTTGAACTTTCCTATATAGATATTATCTTCTTCTATGCATGTTTTTACGTGCGCCTCCGCTGAATGACAGAAGTGGGGGTTTGCAACATCTGAATGAAGCACATTTCCCTTGACAATTTTTAACTTGACTGGCTCGCCTTTTCGATCCCTTTTATTTCGATAGGGGGTACTGGTGTTTTTTATTGGTGAAAATTCCAACTGACTGGAAGAACGTTCATAATTTTCAACGTCGATCTCAGGCTGTGATACGTTGAATGTGTTCAGAAAGGAATCTGGTGCTGGTGTGATGTCCATTTCCTCTCTTGTTAGCGGTCCTTTTTTGCCTCTCTTCTTTTTGCCGTGCATTTTTTTGGAGAGATCAGACAGCGAGAACTGCGGCCGAGTGACATTAGGAGCTTTAATTCTAGCAGCATATGAAGCAGCCAAAATATGAACGCAGTTCTTACCTCCTTTGCATGAACATAAGCATTTTTCGAGGTTGACTGCATTAGGAACATCATTATAACCGTGTACAATAAACGTTCCGGTCTTGGACTCCAGATTGACCAAGCCTAAATCAGCCAGATGCATTGCACGGGCATCCTTTGTTCTCAAGTTTTCTGGAGATTTTGTTTTAGGGAATTGAAGTAATTTTTTTTCTTTTGATTTCATCTACAATTTTTGAGGGATCGCGAATTGACAAGGGGAATTGTAAGTCCGTTTTCTTCGCTACTTTATCTCTGTGCTTCTCTTTAAGGTGCCATTCTCCCAAATTAGCGTATCCGCGCTAGATTTCCATGTGGAAGTAGCTTGTCAAATGGAGGAGAGCCAGAACCATTGCGTCCATAGATTTCTCCTCCCACTGGTTAAAGCGTTTCAGAACGGTGTTCATGCCTTCAGAAACATTTGTTGTTATTGATTTAGTGATGCCGAGTAGTTGTCGGGCTTCTTGAATATTAGACTCAATGTCATTTTTCAAGTTATTCATGAAATAACTTGAAAAGGGTTGAGACCATTCAAGAGAAGATTGCGCCAACACACTATCAAATTTGACTTTTGATGTACACATCAAAAGTTCTCGAATGTATGCAGTGTAACATTGTTCGTCTTCTTTGCTCCCTTTGTGTTTTTTAACCCAATGCTCCACATCTTTTATTATATGGTTCCAACATAAAAGGTTGTGGCAATCGGGAATTACACTTTTAATGGCGTTTCTAATGCCCTTTTCACGATCTGTCACGATGACAGTAGAAAGGCTGTTTATTTCGGGCAACAAGGCCACCAGACGGCGAAAGAATAACTCATGCGACTCCGTGTCACGCAGTGCATGGACGAGAGTGCCAATAATGAATGCAGGCTCCCCATCAAAGTGAGAGTGGCGAGCGAGTAGAGGAGACACGTAGAAGTTGCCCATGTTGTAAGTTGTATCATAAGAAAGTACGTTTATTTGTTTTCGGGAAAACTGACGTTTAAACTGAGTCAATGTCTCTTTATTGACTGTTACGATAGAGCAGCTAGGTACTACTTTCAAATCGGTTACAAACATATTTAATTCTTCGTTCATTTCGACTATTGAATAAATTTCACACTTGTCAACTTTTTGTGATTGTTTTTCGTAGTATCTTTCATTCGCCACTTGTTTCGCATTGCGGGGTGCAACAACATTTAGGTTTCCTATGGGTACCGAGGCTGAACATGCAACCATTTTCTTGTAAATTACACTTGAAGCGTCGGCTTCCTGTCTTATTTTCTTCAAAGTCGAGGGCGTTGTTCGGAAAAATTCTCGCTCGCATTTTTTTCTCGCATTACCATGCGGCATCTCACTGATGCAAAAGTCATCTTTTCCAAGGTAGTGAATGAGCACATAACCTCGCTTATCGCCCAGCAATTCGTGCGAATACCTGCAAAACTTCACTTTTTTCCCGTCCATAAGTCTCTGGAAATACCTCTTCTTTACTTTCGGTTCACGTTTCGGAAGTTGTTTTATTCCTTGGTTTATCCACCGCATGCCATCAGCAACGAAGTCTTTTGATTTTTCCTCCACACCTATAAAGAGAAATACGTCGCCATTCTTGGGGTTGACGTGCGGCCATTCCGAAGCAGCGCTCAGTTGGGCATTTGCTAGATAATTTTCAATTTCTTCAAGCGGTTCCTTTATGTTTGCTATTAGACCCGGTTTATCTGTTAGCAAGGATTTTTTGAAACTATTAGTTTATCCAAAGGTTTGAAGGAAAATTTAACAATTAATGCCAAGGAACATTTTCCGGAAAATAATTCAGCATTCAGTCTATGAGGGAACTTGGCAGATTCATGTGTTTACATTTCGTAATAATTAATGAAATTGGTTGCGTTGACACAGTGAACTAATGTAAAAATTAAAAGTAGGAGTTCCGATATCAATATATGAATGGGTATTCCTAATTAATTTTTCAGACATTTATTCCACAACATAATTCTGTTCGTCCTGACATCTTATGCACTAGAAAGACTAGATGGTAAACATTCCCTGACTTGGGTAATTTAATTTGAAAAAGCTGTATTGCATATATTCCAACTGTAAGAGTGATTGGGCAAAGCGAACATTTTAATGTTGAGAGAATGTTGAATAACAGGTGAGAGAACATTCTATAAATAATAGCTATCATAAAATCGTGCATAACAACGATTCTCTCCTACTCGTACAATATGAAATACCCATCCTTTTGCATGTAGAGATATTAACTCATTACATATAATACTCACTTGGTAGACTGCGACGCTCCCTTTTTTCTGGGTTGGCACTGTGAACTTTAAAGGCTGAGGATGCGGATGAAGGTTCACAATCTGTCGTGAAAATATTGAAGTATTATTGACGTGTGGCATGAGATAGTAAGTACAAAATTATTTATCGCGTTAACTACGGTTGCCAAAAAGAATATCGTTGTTCTCTGACGTTTCGTATGTCAGGGAACTTATTTTAAATTAATAAAAACTTTACAAAAAAAACAGTGTCTGGAAATATATGTAGCGTCATGTCTATGAGAAACGTAGCTACCAAGTATTACGTATATTTGACAATATAGAGCGAACGTGAAACAGCGATCTCTGCCTTTCCAATCACACTTAATTTCATGTGATGAGTGAAAAAATAAGTAACTTACTGTTGACTTCGTCGCTAATCGACTGATGACATTTGTTGGCTCTGCCTGCACCGCTGTGGGACTCGTCGCTGGTGAAAGACTGTAGCGGCAGAAATTCTGTCCCGGCAGAGGATATGAATATTTAAGATCAAGAATAACGGCAGGTAGAGTACAGATCGTCCTGATTTACGAAATAATTCGATGACTTGAAAGAGGATGAAAAAAGTTTCAGTCTAGCCAACTGAACACTTTGACTGAATAGCACAAACATGTCTTTAGTGTCAAGACGATTTCGTGCCTTTGTTGATACTTCGTAACTGTTATAGCTTTTGCTGACGAAAATTCACACGAACAATGAAATTAGTCTCGAGATGACATTAATTCAATCTAAACTTTGTTATTCTGCCATAACAATTTAACCGAGCTTGCTTCATGCTAATTTTCGGCTACGACGCAATCAATAATATAACGAGTTAGCATTTGCCTTCAGTTCTTTAATTCGCTTAATACTCGAATGCAAAAGTAAGATTCATAAAACTTAACTGAAGAAATTTCATTAAAACTCAGGACAATTTGCATTAAGTACATTGAAAAATATTGTGATCCTTGCCTCAATCCGATATACCGCAACAAATTACTATTTTACAGTACAATTTACTTTTTGAAAGAAATTTTCGTTAATGGCGTGTCAGAAAGTTGCAGTCAAAGTGTTTGCACCACGAAGTAAAATTTGCTATTGTAGGGCCAGGTTGTTTTGGCGACCACATTAACACATTAAGAAGCGCACGCCACTTTGCGGCTCTCAAGCTTATGTCATAAATCAATCTTGTGTTCAAGTGCAGGGAAGTGCGAACATAGCAAGAAGCGTGAGGTGGTAACATTCCTGAGAACGTTTAATAATAGGGAGAATACGTTCAATATTAATAGAACGCTATACGTTGCTAATTATTTATCGTTCATATTTGCCATGGTATTTGTTAACAAGTAAACAAGACCAAGACAATTGAGAAATTTTAAATAAAAATAAATATAAGACAAATTGGAATCTTATGTACAGTTACGCGTATCGACATGGAAGTATCATATTATAATACATTATTTTTTGCACGTCTTATAAGAACGGGTCTTGTACAACTGATACTTAATAATTTAGAGCTATGATAAGATTATTGGTATTAACATTCAATCACCGCTCCCAGATATTAACCGCTTGCATGTTTACATTTATCTCCTTAATTTATAATAAATTATGAGTCCAACATCCATGGGCTGTTAATCCCGCTGACCAGGAAGTTGGCGGTCGTAAATCATAATGACATATCTTAATTGCATATTTTTTTGGTGCCTGATGATCCTTTATAAGGGTGTCGTTTGTGGTCCCAAGTCATAATATAACCGACAAGAAACACGGGCAAGAAGCATGATACAAACATTGCTACGATTGGTTTGGCTGGAATTTGAGGTTCTTTACTTTTTTTATTCAAGAAACTATTTCTGAAATATGCAAGCGTAAAAAAGTGAAACATAAATTAGTAAACTGAAGATTTTTGCAGCATTTATGCTAGGCCAAAGCTATAATATGTAATGTAAAAAGTTACCAATAATGCATGAATTAATTAAACTTCTGTACTGCGAATCTTATTAAAACATAGTTCTTTGTGTGACCTTCCCCACAACGTGTGAACTTGGGAGTCAGTGATGCAAAATGACGAGTTTCATGACTCATTGTCAAAGACGAATCGTATAATTTAAATTATTTTCAAAACTAAGTAAACACAATCGCAAGCTCGGCTGCTCATTAAGGCTGAGTATAATTTGATAAGATCCAGAAAGCAAAATCATTATATTGAGAACTTCGAAATAAAATCATAAGGGTGAAGTTCGGCAAAAAAATTATTTTTCAGGTTTTTTAGGCAGTTCCGAGTAATCTCGCCCTAACTAGCAACATCTTTGCCATACGGGTGACAATTTTTAAACATGCCTTAACGTGCCATACACAGATCTCGATAAAGTTAAAATGTCAATACAGATGGGACTTGAGGTTTAGCAAAATATTATAATTTTCTATCACTTTTGTGTTAACTCTGTAAATCTGACTTTGACGTTACAATTAAACATCACTACAACAGAAACAATACAGTATTGCATTTCATCTATTTTCATCAAGTAATCTTGTGAAATTTGAAATTATTGGAGTATATAAGCAGTCTCTCATAAATGTTTCAAGCGCAAGATTACATGGATGATGGAACGAAAAACACTAAATGTACGGAAATTGTACGAGGTAACAATATTGCCAAATATAACATCATCTATTAAACTTACTTGTGCACGACCGCGAAGAATCGTCTGAAATATTATCGTCCGTGTAATCCATATCGCACCACATCACCACCGAACATCTAGGCATCCATTTGACTTCTGAGCGGCAGCCTTTGCGGCTGCCATCGGTCTTGTTGGAGTCCAAACAACAATTTCCGACATCGACATGTTCATTCGTTAAGGCTTTAAGCTAACACAGTCAGATTAGTGGCATTCAAAAGAGTGGAATTCGTTTGGAAGTTGATGCATTAAATGATGTGTATAGATTGCGAAAAATATCTGAGTTGAGGCAATTTCTACGCTACAGCTCAAACGTTTGCAAAAGTTTACCTTACATGTTTGCTGAGAACTTATTACTTAAGACGTAATCTGATTACGAAAAACCACTTATTCTGTCAGTGATTTTTAGCGATACATATTTAGCGATAAGTGAAGCGATACCTATTTTTTACTAGTCGGAGACTCGGAGTCTAGTTTTAGTCACTTTGTCCGGAATTTCCAAGATCTTTCATTTAAGTAAAATGAAGCAAAATTCTATATGAATGGTTTATGTTGCCTGGACGGTTCAGAACATTCTTTATCGAATACATTTCCGAAGTCCTATTAGTAAATTTTTGATAAAATGTATTATTAAACACACTAGTAACATTCTTATTGACCGTATTATAAAAATTAATCTCAAAAAATATTATTGGAAATATTGAAAGTATGAATGAAATTTTTAATAAAATTATAATTGACATTAATATTCAATGCATCATTGATAGCATTCTATAACTTATAATTAACAATATTATTAATATTATTGAAATAATTGCAATAATAACTTTAACACAAATAACAATGGTAATTTAAGAAATTTCACTGATAATTTAAACGCTATATACAATAACAAAATTTCAAAGCATCATTTAAATTATTTTATAATTTATAATTAACAATATTATTATTAATAATAATGAAATAATTTCAATACTAACTTTAACACAAATATCAATAGTAATTTTAGTAATAATTTAAATAGAAATTTCAGTAATAATTTAAACGCTATATACAACAATAAATTTAACTTTAATATCAATAGTACTTTTAATAATAAATACAATAAGACATATAATCATAATTAATATAACATTTTTAGTACTATTTTTATAATAATTCTGATAATTTTAATAATATATTATGAATAATCTTAATAGCTTTTAGAATAAAAAATTCAATAATACTTTTAATAATACTTTGAATAACACTTGACCAATAATGCAAGTTTTAGGCATTCTGGCAGGATAAGCTCATATGGCTTCAATTTTTGCAACGTCAGCAACTCTCGCGAGCTGAACTCTTTGCCCTGGCGTGCTTCTAGTACTGAACCTACTCTGACAGTTAAAACAGGTAATATTGTTTTAGTTTATTATACTGATACAGATTATATCTGCAGTTAGAAAATAGATGCAGAAAATAGACATTTTTAGGTATCGATTCGTTTCATTCCCAGTTAATACAGGCAGTGGGCACATATTCAAGGCAGCAGGCACGCATACAAGTAAATGGAAAAAATTCGATATAAGTGTTTTATGTTTTCTGGACGTTTCAGAAGATTCTCTATCGATTAGTTCGATCGAGAAGTGAACTTTTCTGTGACCCGAATATA